>NC_142933.1:25056799-25064299 GCF_046866305.1 Octopus bimaculoides
ATCATCATTATTTTTCATGTGTTATTTTTCCCCAGGATTGCTTAGGGGAAAAAACGCATGTGTTTTTGTCTCCTAACAAGAGCCTATGTCATATAAAAATCTCATCTTTTTATCATTTTTTGGCATGGCTTTTATTTTTGGATGCCTTTCCTATCAGAAACCACTTAACAGCTAGACTGCATGCATTTTTATCACAACATTAAAATAAAGTGGCATCAATACTTGATTGCTTTACTACTTCCAACCTCTGAGTAACCTGACTTATGCTGCCTCACTTGGCTAAGTAGACACAACCATTTATTTCTGGACAAACAAGTACCTCTTCCAAATAAAAACAAACAAGCCTATTCCTCCTCATCATCATTTAATGTCCACTTTTCCATGGCCAGATAGAATTTGTTGATGTGGATTTTCTACAACCAGATGCTCTTCTTGTCATTAACTGTTTTCCCATGACCACTCATATTTTCACGGAAGATTGGAAATGACAAATACCACTTCCATAAGCTGCTTACAAAGGTCGTTGTTACCAGACTATCAAAACAACTCAACCAACAACAGCCAAGAGAGCAGGCAAGTTTCTGTAAGATCTGCAATACAATAAATCATATATTCACTCTAGCACTAAGCTTCGGTTGACACAGGGCTACGGTAGAATATGGCACAATACATTGGGATTAAACTGGAAACCATGTAGTTGAGAAGCAAACTTCTTCACTGCACAGCCATGCCTATGGCTAATTATGTTTATTCGTGGAAGAGAAATTTTATTTAAATTTAAATTTATGTATTCCCTATTGGTTTTGATGATGCATATTCTAGTTGTTAGTCCAATTAAACAACCTACTCACTGAATTAGCATGTGAAATGGCTGAGTATACCATAGGAACAGGTATCCTTAACATGTATCTGTAGAATACATAATTTTAACAATCTTCAGACAGGATCATCAACATACAGTGTGTGAAAATGTTGGCCCCTTTGTTTCACAGGTACAGCCCATCCAGTGGCCTTCCACATAGTTTCCATGAGCCAAATTTAAATCACAAAGAATATAAACACATATTGTCATAGTAGTCCTTTTTTCTTGCTTAGAATGGTAAGCCTAGCATACCACCCTGTTTAACACCATCAGCAGCCCATTCCATATCTTCACAAGACTACACTGTGTTGCAGATATTTGAACCAAGCCTTCCAATACCTTTCCCTACATATACATATAGACATATATCATCATCATTTAACATCCATGTTCCATGCTAACAGGGGTTGGACAGTTTGACAGGATCTGATGTCTCTGAGGACTGCATTGAGCTGCTGTAACAGCTTGGGCATGTTTTTTTTTATGGCTGGATGACCTTCCTAATGCCAACCGTTTTACAGTGTGGACTGGGTGCTTTTTCGTGCTACTTGCACTTTTGAGGTCTCCATGCAGTTCACAGGATGATGAGTCCAGGGGAAGGTGGGGAGCATAGCAGGTTCCTAAAAAGGGATTTGCATGCTTACTCATATCTAGTAGGAGGCGGGGAGAGTAGAAAGGGAAAGAGGAAATGATTCATAGGAGCTGAAGATATATATATTTACATATATATATATAAACAGAGGTTATGAGAGGTAATGGTGTCAAGAAGAACTAAAGGTGTCAGGTAATGCTGAGTAAGTGCTATGGACAGACTACAGTTAAGCTTCAGGTTCGGTGATTATGCGAATGAGGAGTCCAACATAGGTCATATATCAGCATGCGTATATATAAAAAAATTATTATTGGAACTTACTCACAAGATACAGGAATCTTATATGTATACCATTCAGCCTAAATAATGGAACTGCAGATACAATATCCCTACATATTTCACGTCTATTTTCATTCCACTGCTTCACTCTCTATTTCATAGCTTATCTAGAATAACTATTGCTTAACCATTCTCTCACACCATCTCTGATGAAGGGATATATAAAATATCATGGAAACAGCTGTAAGACCATCTCTTTATAAATGTTCTGAAATCTTTCACAACCTTGGATTTTTATCTCATTCTGTTAATTCATATATATATATATATATCTTCATCTTAATCACTGTCATCATCATCGTTTTAATGTCCACCTTTCCATGCTTTCCCTTCTTGTCACCAACCCTTACCTGTTTTCAAGTTTCCAAGAAAGGTAATATTTCCCCATGGCTAGACATGTTTTTACATTCATTTTCAACAGTCACACGATACCAAGACAAGGAAACAAACATTCTCATGTTCACACATACATATACGATGGACTTCTTTCCTTTTTCTGCTTACTGAATTTACTCACAAGGCCTTGGTGGCCCAGGGCTATAGTACAGACATTTGCCCAAGGTGCCATGCAGAGTCATAAGCTTCTTAACTACACAAGCATACCACCATGCCTACATCTATCTATATACATATATATATATATATATACATATATATATATCCTCGTCATCATCATCATCGTTTAACGTCTGCTTTCCATGCTAGCATGGGTTGGACGATTTGACTGAGGACTGGCGAACCAGATGGCTGCACCAGGCTCCAGTCTGATCTGGCAGAGTTTGTACAACTGGATGCCCTTCCTAATGCCAACCACTCCCAGAGTGTAGTGGGTGCTTTTATGTGCAACCAGCACAAGGGCCAGTCAGGCGGTACTAGCAATGTCCACGCTCAAAATAGTGTATTTTACGTGCCACCTGCACAATATATATATATATATATATATACCAAAGTAAGCACATAAATGTGAAACAAGGTGGAAAAAATAGTACTCGACTACTGGAGGTAGAGTAAAATGCTTTATTAAAAAAGCTGCAAAGACATCACAAAAACTGTTACTCAGAATTTCACATTCCTGCTCAGACAATTTTGGTCCGATGAATGGGAACGTGAAACTCTGAGTAACAGTTTTTGGGATGTCTTTGCAGCTTTTTTAACAAAGTAATATGTGTGTGTGTGTGTGTGTGTGTGTGTGTGTGTGTGTGTGTGTGTGTGTGTGTGTGAGAGAGACCGTGCGCATGTGTGTATGCATAAATACAACTGCGTAAAAATTACAAATGTGTGTATCTATCATATCTAACAGTGTTACAGCCCATTCGTTTTTTCCTCTTATTTCTATAGACATTACATGCTTAAATACATATTTATGGCTTCCTCCATAAGTAAATATGCTTTGTTGAACTATTTTTATGCAATGTCTTATTGTGATAAAATCTTTTGTTGACATTTATGTGTTTTTTTTTAATGGTTACTGCCTATTCTGAGGATTGACTCAGGACATGTGCCTCGTGCATAACGAGTGTGGAGGTATGTATATGTGCAGGCATGGCTGTGTGAAAAGAAGGTTGCTTCTCAAGTGCATGGTTCCAGATTCAGTCCAACTGCATGGCACCTCAGGTAAATGTCGCCTTCTATAGCCCTGGGCCACTCAAAGCCTTGTGACTGCATTTGGTAGATAGAAACTGAAAGAAACCCATCATGTGTGTGTCTATATATATATATATATATATATATACATACACACACACATATTTATACCGCATACATACAGGCATACACACACACACACACACACACACACACACATATATATATACACACACACACACACACACACACATATCTATACCGCATACATACAGACATACACATATATATATATATATATATATATATATATATATATATATATATATATATATAAATAGTAAATGAGTATATGCATGGCTGTGTGGTAAGTAGCTTGCTTACCAACCACATGGTTCCGGGTTCAGTCCCACTGCGTGGCACCTTGGGCAAGTGTCTTCTACTCTAGCCTCGGGCCAACCAAAGTCTTGTAAGTGGATTTGGTAGACGGAAACTGAAAGAAGCCCGTTGTATATATGTGTGTATATATATATATATATATATATATATATATATATAAAGGAGTTACGACGCAAAAACGTATAAATTCAAATGAACATATTTATCTTCTTCAATATATATTTCAGTATAAAGAATTCATGAAGAGACTTAAATCAAAATTTCTTTACACATCATTCAGGAATAAATATAACATCAGAAAAAATACATTCTGTTTAAAAACACAAACCGTTCATGGCGAAAAAAATTTCACAATATATATATATATATATATATATATATATATATATATATATATATATATATATATAATACAAAGAATATATATACATGTATACACATATATATGTACATACTTACATCTACATGTGTATATATATATGCATATCAGGGTACAGGACGTTAGAACAATGAACTACAGACAACGGAACGAACACATAGGAAAACGGAAAGCCACTTGGAATATTCCTTCATCAGCTGTCTCTATTCTAACCTGACGTTTCGAATATATATATATATATATATATATATATATATATATATATATGGGGGCAGTATTTGTATGTCAAACAAAAGTACTTTATTGAGTTGTTGAGAGAGGAAGGGAAGTGACAGGGAATGGTATGGGATCAGTCAGCTTCAAAGATCAGAGGCCATTGTAACAGTGGCAGAAAATTAGAGAGGGGAGATAGTACACCTGTAGACCAAATGCTGGAGTATGGGTGTAAATGACTTGATACTAATTAGATGGATGAAGATAGATTGATATGGGTGCATAAAAAGGCACGCATATACATATCATCATCATCATCGTCATTGTTGTTTTAAGATCCACTTTTCCATAGTTGCATGGATGAGAGGGAATATTGTTGAGGCAGATTTTCTATGGCTGGATGCCCTTTCTATCACCAATCCTCAACTGTTTCCATGTAAGGTAATATTTCTACATTGCCAGACATATTTTTAGGAAGATTGGAAATAAACAACACTGTTTGTGTGATAGAGATGCTCGTTTACAACCATCACAAGCTATCAAGGGTACACACACAAATATATACACATATATATACACATATATAACCAATGGGCTTCTTTCAGTTTCTATTAATCAAATCCATTCACAAGGCTTTGGTTTGGCCCAGGATTATAGAAGACGAAACTTGCCCAAGGTGCTGCATAGTAGGACTGAACCGAAAGTAACAAGGTTGGAAAGCAAGATTATTAACCACACAGCTACACATACGCCTAACACATACATACACACACACACACACACAGATATAGACATATGTTCATGCAAACATACACAAAACATTACTATCTTTAACAGTGAGAGAAGGGTAGGTGTAAGAGAGATCTAAAGTAGTATACCAGAGAGAGAGAGAGAGAGAGAGAGAGAGAGAGAGTGGGTGAGTGAGTGAGTGAGTGAGTGAGTGAGTGAGTGAGTGAGTGAGTGAGTGAGTGAGTGAGTGAGTGAGTGAGTGAGTGAGTGAGTGAGTGAGTGAGTGAGTGAGTGTGTGTGTGGTAAACAAATTAGTAAATTTTCCCAATAACCAATTCTGTCTCTTCACCACCGCCACCACCACCATATACACAATCATAATCATCACCAGCAGCACTCTACAAATGACCGGGTCGCTTGATCTGCTAGAAATAGCAGCTAAAGTTCCCTCAAACCATGCCCAACCACTTTTGAAAAATAAGGAAGGCTAAGTTGGATACAGTTATCCTAGATATGCAAATGACAGGATGGTCAAACCTGGACTAGTTCTGATCATAGGTCTGGTTGATTAGTGCTGACCTGGGGCTAAAAAGAAGAAAACAGAACAACTACAACATCCATCAACACCACCACCAGTAACCAATGACCAACTTCACGACTAACGTTACTATCACAAGTAACACGATACCAATGTTTCTAGACCATTATTACTATGGACCCCTTTGATTATTTATTTATTTAGGAGGATCCCCATAGCCATACAGTCTTCAAAAAAATCACATACTTTTATAATTAAATATTAAGAATTGTATTTTAAAAAAAAATTGTTAAAATACTTTGCGTTGGAGAAGTATAACCAATTTATTGCACATAAGTTTTAACAACAAAATCTTGTATGGACCCCAGTCGGGAACCACTGCGCTGTACAAAAACCATCAGCTCTACTACAGCCATCAACGCCACACCCATCAACACAATGACCATATACCAATAACCAGTGCTGCAACTTCAACCAATACACCTATCAACACATTAACGACCACCAACACCACAATACTGCAATCATCACCGCCACCATCAACGCCGCCTGGTAGTTACATTAAGTACCACTGACACCACCGTCGCCATAAGCACAACCACCTACCACCACTTTTATGCCGACAGTATAAACCAGTGGTTCATATGACCCTGGAGGTGCATATAAGAATTCCGGGGCGTCCACAGTATTATTTTAAGGATCGATGAGAAAAATTTGCTGTAGATGTATTTATTGCAAGAAACAGGTTTTTTTTTTCTCTTACGTTTTACATATTTCAGTTTGTGATGAACAAAATAGTAATTTTGAATATGTATAAAACTAGTTTTAATCACCCCCCATGGGGAGGGGTTACCAGAATAAAATAGTAATCGAAAAGTTTATAGATAAAAAGGGGAGGGGAGTTGAGAACCACTGGTGTAAGCAATACCAATTTATAAGCATCACCACTATTAACATACATACCAACACGGGAGCTTTTATGCACTCATTTAACCTGCTAGAAATAGCAACCAAATCGCCTAAACCACACCATATATTAGATATCATAGTAAAAACAAGAGCAAAATGATCTTCAATGAGAAAGGGATGGTTATTACTGAATTATTTTTGATCAGAGGAATCTGATCGATTGGAGCTAACATGGGGCTAACCAACAATACATCAGCTACTACTCTGACCACCACTACAACCGCTAATAAAATAACCACCACCACCACCACCACCACCACCATAATCAAAACAACAGTGACTCGTTTTAATCATCATCACCAATAGTGTAATACAATAACCACTACTTTAGCGATCACCACTTATACAATAGCCTCTACTGTAAATATCCCCAGTAATACAATAGCCTCGGTTATAATCATCGCCACTAGTACGATGGTCACTACTCTACCCATCGCCTCTAATACAAGAGCTACTACTTTTAACTTCCACTACTAATACAGTAGCCACTATTTTAACAATTACCGCATATACAATAGCCACTGCCGTAACCAACACTACTACCATCACCACCACAGCTGTAACTATCTTTACCCTTACCACCGGTTACAATAACCGCCGTTTTAACAATTACCACCTATATAATTGACCTCTACTTTAACCATCCATCATCAGCAATAAAATAAACCCATCAATTGTGGTAACCAGTAGAACAGACCATTAAACAACACGGTACTAGTTAACAAAGTGAAAGTAAAGACCAACTATCACTACAGCAGTCAGACTGTTCTGGTTCGTTGTGAAGATATTGGACAGACTATGAGAGTGTGCTGGAATTACAACCTCCCACTACATAATGATCACTGAACTTGTATATATTACTGAGAGACTGTATGTGTAAGACGACGGCTAGATAG
>NC_142933.1:25069299-25079299 GCF_046866305.1 Octopus bimaculoides
AAGGTTGAAACGCGACTTCAGCGGTATTTGAACTAAGAGCGTAAAAAGCCGGAAAATATACCGCTAAGTATTTTGTCCGATGGGCAAACGATTCTACGAGCACATCTACAAATTTGGGGCACAAGACCAGTAAATTTCAGGGAAGGAGTAAGTCGATAATATCGACCCCAGTTCTTCACTAATACTCATTCTATCGACCCCGAAAGGATGAAAAGTAAAGTCGACCTTGACGGCATTTGAACTCAGAGCGTATAGACGGACGAAAAGCCTCTGAGCATGTTGCCCGGTGCAGTAACAATTCTGCCAGTTTGATGCGCCTTGTTGCTTTCTTAATATAAGAAAAACAAATACTATGGTCTGCATGCCACAAGACCGGCGATTGAACAGTTGAAAAACAAATTCGCAGAACACTGGTGTTTCAACAATATCATCATCATTTTTTAAACATGTTTAAAGAATTATATATTTATACATACACGAGAGAGAAAGAGAGAGTGAGTGAGACAGACAGACAGGAGTGATTTGATACGAAACACGAGGTCCAAAATTGGGATGAGGCTTAATATTATACTCAAGATTGGAATGTACTTCCATATAAATACATGTGCCCTTCCGGAAATATGCACAAAAGATATCACAGGATCACGCATCACAAAACTCTGACGACTATAGAGAGCTGTTTTCGACATGCTTATTAGATAACTCGGCGATACACACGCGCATATACACATACTATTTATAATGACGAAGTGGCATATTTATTATTTACTTTTCTGGGGGTTTTTTGGGGGGGAGGGGGGGGGGGGTTTAATGATGGGCCACCTATATCTACATACAATGTCAGACACCCCCTTTGATTAGTGTGTGTAAGATATATGTGTATGTATGTGTGTGTGTGTATATGTATATATATATATATATATATATATATATATATATGAGTAAGCACATAAATGCAAAGCAAGGTGGAAAAAATATTCTCGAATACCGAAGGTAGAGTAACATGCTTTTCTTTATCAAAGCTGCAAAAACAATGTGATGATTTTGCACCTTTAATTAAAAAAAGTGTGTGTATATACATATACATACATACATATACATATATATATATATATATATATATATATATATATATATATATATATATTTGTGTATATATCAAAAACGTTGACAGTTACTAATGGAGCTCCTCTGATTGAGGAACACAAATCAAATCCTGTTATTGTGTGTGTGTACGCATATAAATGTATCATATAATTACACATTTATGCATATAATCGCACATACGTATGTATGTATATAATTGCGTGTATAATTATATATGTATAATTACATAAGCATGAAATTACATACATAATTATGGCTGATATTTAGCAAGGTGAGACATACATAAGGAAGGAAACAAAGGACCACTGATGAGGTCACAGAAGTGTGACGAAAGAACTCTGGCCGAAATAAGATTAATGTAATATAAAGCTGAAGCAAATATACAGTGCGTGTGTTTTTATTGGCTAAACTGGCAATATGACCATCCCCAAGTACAACAACATATATAGATATATATATATATATGCAGCACAGAATTTTGTCAGTGAACAGGTCGCGGTCTCAAAGCGACGAAAATATTTTGACAAATTAAATTTAAATGTTGAAGTGAATCTAACGGATTTTGTGTGTTATTTTAAATGGCTTATAAACACCTTCCACGCTGCAATTGTTTTCGTTCCAGCACACGATCTCAGATCAGGTCACTTGCTATGCAAGTGCATCTCCGTAATATATATATATATATATATATATATATATATATATATATATATAAATGCACGTACACACACGTACGTTGTGTACACCCATCCGTACATACATATATACATTCATACATACGTACATACATACATACATACATATTCGTTCACCCACTGAATCATATTATAGCTATTGCCCCAGTACAACTTAATCATTTACATGGCAATTGTGATAAGATTATAGGTCCTTTCATGTAATTATTAATTTGTAATTTTTTTTTTCTTCAGCATTTATCCTTACCATCATTATTGTTGTTGGTTCAGTTTCAATAGTTTAGTAGGGTGACGGCACTCTTGGGTCAACTGCATGAATATGAGCTTAGAGGACGGCTTGGTTATACCGAACTGTACTCACGCTATATCTACGCTTCTATGGTGGTTTACAAAATACTTTACAGTATTTCATTTCATCACTACGTTCCGTGTTCAAAGCCCGCCAAGGTCAACTTCGCATTTCATTCCTCTAAAGTCAACAGAATAATGTAGCAGTCAGTGCTGGACTCACCCCACTCTCCACAGATTTCAGGCCATGTGCTTATGCTAAACGAGGGTGAGCAAAGAATTAGCTTAAGTGCCACATTTTTACATTTATTTATTTAACAGTATTTAAGAAATAGGTTTATTGTCAATTAAAAAACATATAAAATCAAATTGCCCATAAAAAGTATTTGCTGTCCACGGACCCCTTGTCTTGTCCTTGCGGACCTCCTGTGGTCCGTGGACCACAGTTCAGTTTGAAAACTCCTGTTCTAAGTTATTAAGGCTGTGAGCTGACAGAATCATAAGCAACCAGACAAAATACTTGGCAGTATTTCGTCTGTCTTTATATTCTGAGTCCAAAATCTACCAAGTTCAACCTTACCTTTCACCCTGTCATGGTCAATAAAGTAAGTACCAGTTGAGTACTGGGGTCGGTGCAATTGACTTCCCCCCTCCCTCAAAATTGCTAGCCTCACGCCAAAATTTTCTTTTCTTTTTTTTTTTCCTAATTATAAGGACTCCAGTGGGTCCTTGATGCCCTGCTACCAGTTTGGGTTTTGTCATGGACCCTCAACCAAAAATGTATGAATCTCTGCCCTATGTATATATTGTGATTCGCTGTGACTTTGTGGTTGAAATAAATCAGTTGAATAGAAAATATTAATTTGTGTGTATGTATATATGTAATTCTATCTTTGTGTGTGCATGTATGTTTTAAAATGTTGGTGTATTGTTAAATTATACTCCATTCTTCACTTCGTATGGGGTGACAGGATGTGTGTATTTATGTAACACATAGTGGGTGTCATATTATGTGGGAGCATGTGCCTCCTTATGTAGAATTGGGTGGGCGGTTGTTGCTCATGGAGATATGTGTGTGGTAGCTAGGAGTTTTCTGGAATGGTAACAGCAATGGAAACCGACCTGGATGGCTGGCTGGATGGATGGATACAGAGAGAGAGGGAGGGGGGAGAAAGAGAGGAGGAGAGCACAGTGAGAGAGAAAAAAGGAGAAAATTATGGAGAGAGAGAGAGAGAGAGAGAGAGAGAGAGAGAGAAAAAGAAATGTTATTAGAAAGAAGACAAGAAGACAGCAATGGAGAGAGAGAGAGAAAAAGAGACAGATGGAAAAACAATGGAGAGAGAAAGAGAGAGAGAGAGAACAGGCAACAGAGAGTTAGAAATGAAAATCAAAAGAGAGAAAGCGGAATTAGAAAGAAAGAAGCAATACCAAAGCAAAAAGATGATGATGGAGACAGGGTAATAGAAATAGGACAGAGAGTGAAGAAAAGAGAGAGAGAGAGAGAGAGAAACAGTGAGTGACATAATGGAAAGTTGTAGAAATTTTGGTAAATCTGGATATAGAGGCAGTAGAGGAGTGTGCTTAATGTAGGAGTGACACAGCAGATGACACTGTCTGGTTATACAATATCCTCTACAGTTAATCACCAGTAAAGTGTGAAGTGCTTTTATTGTAGCAAGTCTCAGCAGGAAAAATAAAGGAGAAAGAAACAATAGGTATTATATGTTGTGACACACGGCTCAAGCCAGTCCGGGTGCTTCTATGTGGTCATTCAGCCTGCAAGAAACAGCAGCCAAATCACCTTGAATTTCCACTGCACCATCTAAAGAGAAAGGATAAACTGCACAATATAGTCACAATGCACAAAAATTTTAATACAGTTCTTCAGGTCATAAGGTCATGGTTGGCATGGTCTACGTCACTACAGAGAGACATGAAGTGTAAATTAATTTTGAGTTTACACTTAATTTGAAGTTAGGTTAATAACATAGACCACCATTATGATGTCCACTTTCACATACTTGCAATGGTCACACGAAATTCATTACGATGGATTTTCTAAAGCCAGATCGTTTTCCTGATGCCTAACACCTGTTTCTAAGCTAAGCAAAGTAATATTTCTCCCAAGTGTTTTGAACACAAGCAGCGCAAATGGCCAAGTATATATTCTAGTATTTCATGTTAAGACAAAAAGACACAAACACACTTAAACACACACACACACACACACACACACACACACACACACACGCATGCACACACACTCACATATTAGACTCAGGTACAACAGTGTGGTTAAGAAGTTCACTTCTCAAGCATGAGGCTTCATGTTCAGTCCTACTGTACAGCAGCTCAGACAAGTGTCTTCAATTATAGCTCTGGGTTGACCAATGCCTTGTAAAGGAATTTGATAAAGAGAAACTGAAAGTAGCCTTTGTGTGTGTGTGTGTGTGTGTGCAAGCATGTGTATGCATTTATGTGCGTGTGTGTGTGTGATCATTTTAATGGGTTAGAGAGAACTTGATGAGGCAGATTTTCTATGGTCAGATGCCCTTTCTGTCACCAAACCACACCTGTTTCCAGGCAAGGTATTATTTCTCCATGGCTGGTCATATTTTTCCACGAAGATTGGAAATAAATGACATTACCTGTATGACAGTGATTCCTGGTTACTATTATCATATGAATTTGAAAGAAAAGAACACACACACACGCATACGAATGGAACAGGCTTCTTTCAGTTTCTCTCTACTCACAAAGTTTAGGTTGGCCCAGAAGAAGATGCTTGCCCAAGGTGCCTCACGGTTGGACAGAACCTAAAACCGCATGTTTAGGAAACAAGTTCCTTAATGACACAGCCATGTCCATGTATGTACACATGCATGGTTGGGTAGTCATATGGTTGTGGAATGGTACAATAGAGAGAGCATACAAGCCAAGATGTAGGGTCTGGAAAGAAAGAAAAAGGAACAGAGTAATATACGATATTGGTTAACTGGAAGAGAAGCTAGATGTTGAATATATTTAGCAAGGAGAGGAGCAGTAAGTAAGAGCCCTGTCAATGTTTTGCACACTGAGGACCAAACCGAACCAAAAGTGTGAAGTGTTAAATAGTACACCAGTGTGAATCAGGATGTCATTGGTGAATGGTGTGTGTTGAATTTTAATGGTGAAGCCACTGATGTAAAGACGAGAAAGTCATGGAAATGATGCTACAAATTGTTACTGAAGGAGGAGAATGTGTAAGAGAGGAAGATTATCCCAAGTAGATCCAAACAAAGGTTCCAGGCAGTCAGGTTGGTAGTTTAGTGTTGAAAGGCTATGAATGGCATGAAACCAAGGAAAACAACCGTCAGATATAATCATCAAGATGTTGAAAATATCTGGCAATGTACAATATGCACCAAGTCACCCAAATAGTAAATCAAGTTGTTGTTGTTATTATTTGGTCAACGATTTGTTAGTAGAGAATGGTGTAAGTAGCATTATCATCAACTTTTACAAGGGCAAAGAGTTACAACAGCCACATAAATTTGATGGACCAGGTTATGAAGGTAACGTAACAAAAAGTGTAATGAAAAAGCTACAAAGGCAGAGAATTAGCTTAGATGGGACAATGTCCAGTTGTCTCAGGACAGAGTATAACCAATGCCCTTGTCTTAGTGAAACAACTGCAGTAAATGTTCTTTTAGCTAAGAGAAAGTTATTTTACTGAGTATTCTTTGATCATGTTCTATAACTTGGTGGCTGCTAAGAAAATTACCTGTAGATGAATATCTTAAGAGCTTTGCTCAAGCAATATACAACGATGCTGTCAGTAAGAACAGACTTAGAAGTTCAGTGAGATGTTTAATTTAATGAGCAGGTAAGTGTCTATCATAGCTCAGTTCTCATTTCCCATTTTAATACAGTTCTTCAGGCCAAAAGAAAGTAGATGAGGAGCAAAAAAAGTTCTAAACATGGAAGCAGAGCCTGAAATTGAGAAACAAACCTAGCAAATGCAAAACTTTCAATTAGCATGCCAGAACACAAATCTCTACAGCAATCTGCTTAATATCCAGAAATATAATAAATGGGAATTCTATATTGTCTGTAATGTAAACTATGGGTGCAAAGTAGATACAATATATTAAAAAACAGGTTGATAAAAAGAACTTCCTGTCTAACATGCACAGCAACAATTAAGCTGTAAGAGCCTCTATAAAATGAATTCTTTAAACAGCTTTGAGGGCTTGTTAGAAGTAATTGACAATAATTGTCTTTTAGATGACCTAATCAGCAGCGATGGTGGGTGTTGTGAAAACATAGTAACAAAGAAAGAAAAAGTGGAGTGGAAAGGTTTTATGTTGCTATTACCCCTGTTGGTAATATGAAATATTTCACTCCAAGTGAGGGGTAAATTTTATCATGCTTGTATACAAAGTGCAATATTCCATGACAGAGAAGATGGGAATTGGTTGTGGCAGATGTGAGAAAGCAGGGAAGAAATGAAGAGAGTTAGCAGTACTGGATGTGTAATGTTTGTATGCATGAACAATGAAAGATAGATGAGCCAAGAGGAAAAAAAAAAAATTGATATCAGAGATAGTTTGTAGCATGCAAGAGAGAAGACAGCACTGATGTGGACATGTGATGTGGATGAAGGATGAGAATTGGGAGATTTGCCAAGAGATCAAAGGAGGAGCTTTCAGAAGAGGAAGACTGAGGAAGCTATGGGGAATATGCAATGAAGACTGATCTCTGGTTATTCTAATCATCACATATATGTGTGTGTTTGGATATGTATGTGCATGTATTTGAAAATGTATGTTTGCAAGTGTGTGTGTGTGTGTGTGTGTGTTAATAAATAAATACACATGCACACATATGATAGAAACCCTAGATTCTGGGATCAACCTGAGGATTGAGTAGGCTTTAATCACATTTGGGATACTTGAGAAATCAATCTTACCAGGCAAGGATGTGAAACTCTTCATTAAGTTTTGTATCCACAATGCTGGCACCATCTAAGAGGCCATCGAGGTATTTAAGGGAACCTGTTTCATATTTGTTCGTAGTGCTTACTGTAGAGATTAAAGTTTATCTTTGTAACAATGCATGTGGCTTCTCTACAGTTCTTGTAGCATCTGTGGTTTATTCTGGATAAACCATATCCACAATGCTTGCACCACCACATTTCTGAAACATGGATGCCATACCAACAACACATCAAAATCCTCAAATGATTCCACCAGAAGTGTTTAAGACATATATGAAACATAAGTTGAAAATCTTTTACAACTGGCACGAAGTTGCTGGAAAAGGTAGACTACCTCAGAATAAAACCCACTTTATTAAATATCATATGTGTTGGGTTAATCATGTCATTTGTCTTGATGACTTTAAACTTCCAAAACAATTATGGTGAATTAGTTCTCAGTAAGTGTTTCAAGCACAAGTCATAAAAAATATTTCATAATGTCACAACAGAACTTTAAATGTTCAAACATTAAACTGTTAACTGGCATCATCTAGCTCTGAATAGAAGTTAATGATAGTCTAGAACTATGCACTTCTTCATACAATTGTCATCTGCCAGATACATCGCATATCTATACCAACCAGAATCTTCTCTCTTGCACACTACATCTGATTCCTGCCATATTCAATTTTTTGCTTTTTCTCAGTTCATTTATACTTCATTGTTCATGCTCACCAACATTACACACTCTGTGAAGCTTGCTGGCTTTATTACTCTCTAACCTTCACAAATCTACAGCATTTAAGGTCCACATTTCACTACCATTGAAGCAATGTGCTTTATGCACAGACACTGTTCAATCTACCCTTTGCTCTGGGAGAGAAACCCCATGTTACGAGCAGAGGAAAAGGCCCCCTGAACATTTTTCAACTCATTCTTATTCTAGCAATAATACTTTCAAAGCAGTCACTTCCTCTGTGAATTAAGTGACCTAGGTAACAAAAGCTATCCAATATATTTAAGAGGCCATCAAGGTATTTAAGAGAACCTGTTTCATATGTGTTCTTAATGCTTACTGTAGAGATAAAGTTTATCTTTGTTACAATGCATGTGGCTTCTCTACAGTTCATGTAGCATCTGTGGTTTATTCTGGATAAACCACACAGAATTACTACTTACCCCTTTATCAGCATATCACATATGGCCATTACCCTGAGAGTGCTTTTCTCCTACTTGCAAACACATTAATCAGTGCTAAGTTTATATTGAAGCCTCTTGATGTTCTACGTGCACATTTAGAATTTCTTCTCAAATTCTAGTACAGATTCAACAGTAAGGATTAGATCAATAGCATACAGAAGTTTATGTATGTGTGTATATGTGAGTGTATACATGTGTGTGTACATACATACCCTCACACACATTTTTATGGGTTAACAAGGCTACCATTGGTTTTATGCAGTATAATCTCAGCAATTATCAAGTCTGCCACATTGGGACACTGATAGTCATCTCCATCTTGAAGATGAGTACTAACATCCATATGTGACCTTGTTAACCCACAAATAAAGAATATTTATCCACTAATACAGTGTTGAGCACTCATTTTCGTTGTTCAATATTAGCATGTACATACATATATATATATATATATATATATATAATAATAATAATAATATTAGGGACAAAATCCAAAATTACAGGTAAAAACTCAATTAAAATCAATTTATAAAAAATTAAAATTAAATTGAGCTTTATAGATAAAATATATATAAAATATATAGTTTTAGGGAAAATAACCAAGTTTCAAGAACTCATCGATGAAAATCCACTACTTTACTTTATATTATACTCATTTATTGTGCTTTTAATTATTAATTTTTCTATATGTGATAGTGGATTTTCATCGATGAGTTCTTGAAACTTGGTTATTTTCCCTAAAACTATATATTTTATATATATATATATATATATGTATGTATATATATATATAAAACAACATAACTTTATATTCTAAGGGGATATTTGACAGTTGCTTACAAGTCTCACCATATGCTTTGGTTCTTTCAAAGAATCAGAATGAACCAGAATATACTGCAAAACTAATACAAGTATCAGTCAAACCTCTTCGTGATATAAAGTATAGACATTTTCATATTTCATCCACACTTCACATCAACATCTTTGTCGGCTAATGTTACTGTCAATATCACCATATCCCAAGGCAACGATCTGACAGAAACATCAATACACCGGGTGAAATGCTTAGCTGTATTTTGTTCTGAGTTCAAATTCCACCGAGGTCGCCTTCTAAATTAAGTACCAGAGTACTGGAGTCGATCTAATCGACTGGCACCACCTCCCCAAAATTGTGGGCCTTGTGCCTAGAGTAGAAAATATATACACACATGCATTATCATTGTCATTTTTATATCTACTTTTTCCATGATGCCATGAACAAGGAAAGACTTTCCAGGGCAGTATTCTACAACTGGATGCCTTTCCTGATGCCAACCTTTATTTTTATTATTATCATTTTTTTTTGCATGCAAGCTGAGCTGCAGATCATAAACAAATGTCATCCCTGCCCATGTAACATCAATGGAAAAACAAACAGAAACAAAATACACACACACTCATATATGTGCGTGTGTGTGTACATATCTATA
Organism: Octopus bimaculoides; assembly: GCF_046866305.1. Lineage (NCBI taxonomy): Eukaryota > Metazoa > Mollusca > Cephalopoda > Octopoda > Octopodidae > Octopus > Octopus bimaculoides. Next base: position 25,079,019 of record NC_142933.1, read on the forward strand.
TATCAGGCTTTAGAGACAAACACATGCACACATACACATGTGCACACCCCATAAAAAACACAAGACAAGCTTCTGTACAGAATCTATTTACCAAATTTCACTAATAAGGTATCGATTAACCCAGGCTGTAGTAGAAGACACTAGCACAATACTGAAACCAAGTGCTTGCCAAACATATATCTTAACTACAATTACATACAATATATATGTATACAATATATATATATATATATACACACACACACATGTACATATGTATGTACTTACACCATATATTTAAC
>NC_142933.1:25081799-25084299 GCF_046866305.1 Octopus bimaculoides
GGGTTGATGACAGAAAGAACATTTGGCTGCAGAGAAATCTGCTTCAACAAGTTTTATCATACCCATACCAGCATGGAAAAACAGGCATACAGCCAAATAAATAATGACATGCTTACAGTTGTAAGAAAAGAGACAAATGAAATAAAACAACAAAAAGAGAGAAAAAAGAAAAGGAAGGAACTTCACCCTGAATTTTATAATAAACACTCACCATGAACTGATTTTCAAGTGATGCAGAGGAATTGCATTAGTGCCCAGGTGACAAATAGAAATAAATGTAAAGTGACCACAACAGCTTTTCAGCATGTCACCATGCTGACTCAGAAATCTATTTCCCACCCGCCATTAACTTTTGGTGAGTCCTCAGTTTCATATGTGTCTTTGCCAACAACACCAACATTGATCAAATGTCTTTCTCTTCTATTAGGGTGCAGAAATCTCAAAAGGGTTCGAAGATTTCTGCACCCGAAGACTAATAATATACTACATTGTTGCCATCATGTATTATATGCTTTTCAATGTGTTAACCCTTTCGATACTAACCCACTTGAAACCACGTCTGACTCTGTAGTACAAATGTCTTGTTTGCATAAATTTTGAATTAAAATTTATGTTCCTAACACCAGCTTAATGATAACTAAATTATTCTACTAAATTCTCTATTGCATTTAAAATTAATTGAAAGAAACACAGAGCATCTCAAAATAAATACGGCAACAAAAGGGTTAATGACACTACACAAAAGTCCTCATGATCAAGCAGGAGTTCTCCCATTGGATGAAATTATAACATTACTTTTTTCTGACTTCCTAATATTGTTTTATGGGCAGCAAATATCGAGATGGTTTGCCATCGCCTTCCCAAACTGGATGGTGGTTAGCCTACAAGAAACTCATCCATTCTTCAACTGGTCTCATTTATAGAGCTGCTGGATCTCCCGACACCCTCTTCACAAGCTACTCAAGTATGAGGGGGGGGCTGGTTTATTCACTGACCACTCAACAATGGAACAGGTAGTACTGGTTTACATGGTACCCATAGCAGGTCATATCAGCCTGTGATGAGAATCCTGACCCTTTAGTGCTACAAATACACTATCATTAAAACCTCCTTATCAATGACAAATCACCTTCATGAAAACCTGTGCATCAAATCCAAATGACTTATTTGGTTTATAAATTCGATTGTAAAAGTGAAATCTATAAAACTTCAATAGTTCTGTCATTACAGTGGCCATACCAATACAACACTCACTTGTAGGCTCTCCATGCACTTGCAACAAGGTATAGTCGCAACTAGACATTAGTGGATAACTTATGCATGCTATATAAAATTCCTCATAAAAATAGATGATTGCAGAGAAATGCCAATGTCACTGTCTGTCACAATCCACCTTGACACCTTTCCTCAGTGCATAAGAGGCTACAACAGCCTATGTCATGATTTTGACAGCCGTTACATTTTGCTAAGGAATAAATTCAATGGAATTGCAGATTCTGTCAATCTACCGTCATTTTGTCCAGCATTCTACTGATTCAACCAAATGGTGGTACATTGGACAAACTTCCAGGAAAGGAACAGTTGTTGATTGCATCAGAATCAAACCAGTTTGTAACCAGTACGTAACTTAGAGAAAAAGTTGGTCGTAGACTTGAACTTAGAACACAGAGGTTTGAAAGTATATGATGCAAACATTTAATTCAAGTCCTTCCTTTGGTTGCCATTCAAACGATGATGTAATTCTGCACAAAGATAATAAAACAACTTGGAAGAAAGGGGGAGATAATCACTTGAAGAATCAAGTACATTAAAAACTTGGAGGAATGAGGTAAAGGAGGAGTATTTATGTAACTGTTTGACAAGCAAGAAATAGCAGCCAAATCTCTCTCAAATCACACACACAAGCATCTCAAGCAAGGATACATTAGATAATATAGAACTGGGTTCTTTATGCCAAGGAATAAGGGAGGATGGTGATGGCTGGAAATTTAGGACTGACCTCAAGCTAAACAAGAAAATAAATTTGAGGAGTGGCTGTGTGGTAAGTAGCTTGCTTGCTTACCAACCACTTGGTTCCGTGTTCAGTCCCACTGCGTGGCACCTTGGGCAAGTGTCTTCTACTATAGCCTCAGGCCGACCAAAGCCTTGTGAGTGGATTTGGTAGACGGAAACTGAAAGAAGCCCGTCGTATATATGTATATACATATATATATATATATATGTGTGTGTGTGTGTGTGTGTGTGTATGTTTGTGTGTCTGTGTTTGTCCCCTCAACATCGCTTGACAACCGATGGTGGTGTGTTTACGTCCCCGTAACTTAGAGGTTCGGAAAAAGAGATCGATAGAATAAGTACTAGGCTTCTAAAGAATAAGTCCTGGGGTCGATTTGCTCGACTAAAAGGCGGTGCTCCAGCATGGCCGCAGTCAAAAGACTGAAACAAGTAAAAGAGTAAAAGAGTAACTCTGACAAAATATCATACATCATCTTTTCTCTCACTC
>NC_142933.1:25089299-25104299 GCF_046866305.1 Octopus bimaculoides
TATAATTTCCTCTTCCAAAGAAATTAAAACAATTGCCTGGAAACAATTGGGGGAGAATATCGAATGAGAAAGGGACGTATTTTTCAAAAATCGACAATTTTCCCAAACTGATATGCAGTCTGATTGTCTGGGGATAAAAAAGAGGACAACAGTTGTATTGATGCCGCCTGTTGAAACGGAAACATGCGCCTTTTTACCAGTCTTTCTTTTATTTAATGGAAAGTAAAAATTGGAAAAATTCTTTATTCGTGACATTGTCTCCCCTTCATTGTTGGAGTTGGACTCAATTGTCACCAAGCGATTGCTTTTTCTCCTCTAGAAACGGAGATAATTTTATTAACTCTGGAATCTTTGTTCTACAATATTTAATATCGGTATATTCGGCTTTGTTGTTCAGATACATGCTATTGGCCACCCTCGGCTATTTCTATTAGATAATTCTCTTTTAAATCATATGTATGGTTTTGTTATCTAGAGAGAGACAGACAGACAGACAGGCAGAGACAGACTGACAGACAGAGATTCATATGTGTATGTATGTATGTTTATTTATGTTTATACAAATATACACGCGCGGGCGCACGTACACACATATATATAAGAAGTTCGGTTCCCAACTATATGGCTCCGGGTTCAGTCCCACTTCGTGGCTCCTGAGGTGAGTGTTCTCTTCTATAGCCTTGGTCCAATCGAAGCCTTACGAGTGGATTTGGTAGACGGCAACTGAAAGAAGCTAGTCTTGTGTGTGTGTGTGGTCTGTGTCTGTGTTTGTCCCAATACTACCACCACTTGACAGCCGGTGTCGGTGTGTTTACGTCTCCGTCACTTAGCGTTTCGGCAAAGTGAATGATAGAATAAGTACCAGGCTTTAAAAAAAGTATTGGGGTTGGTTCCTTCGACTAAACTTCTTCAATGCGGTGACTCAACACGGCCGCGGTCAGAAAAATGAAACAGGTAAACGATAAAATATTTATAGATATATATACAGTAATTGCTCGCCATATCGTGGTTCAGCTATCGCGGCTCACCTCCCGCGGTTTATTATTTAAGCTTACGTCGATTCCTCTGTGCTGTTGTTTTGCATTTATAATAAACTAAAATATAAATAAAAATTATAGAAATAATAATAATAAATATACAGTACAGTACTGTTTCTCCTTCGCAGATTTTCACCTATCGCGTCGGGTTTTGGAACATAACATGCGCAATAGTCGAGGGATTACTGTATGTATGTATTTATGTATGTATGTATGTATGTATGTATGTATGTATAAATACATACATACATACGTACGTACATACATACATACATACATACATACATACATGCATACATACATACATACATACATACATACATCTGTGTATCATACTTTGAGCAGGTATGGCATTGAAAGCTTAATCAACTGCGGTATTCATCTAGAGATAGCATCGCTCATGGACATACAGTGTTAAAAAAACACAGACATTTATTAGTAGCAGTCGAAATACCTCTGGCAGCTGTGGTGACATTGTAAAATGGACATATCTGCCCCTTTGGGCTTCGTTAGTAGCAAGTATCTACTGGCATACCGCAGTTGGCTCGAGTCTCAATGATGCGTTTGTTATGATTGAGATTCACAGATTGTTATTTTAAAATAACATTGCTTCTCTCACACATAAAGAATATTTGTGTGTGTGTGCGCGTGCGCGCGTATGTATGTATGTATGTATGCGCTGCAGCGCATTACCATTCTTCGTTCGCAGCGGAGAGCCATAGATCGCACGTAAATTTTGAACTTCGTTTGTCTGCAGATGTCTCACACCTAACCTATATTGACATTCTAAAAATAAACAATCATATCATTGAAACCTCAAAGCTGTAAGATAATACATGATTAATTCAAAGCAATTTGAGTGAAAAGGTATTACATTTAACAGAGTAATCTGAACACTGAAGGGTTAAAACCAGTCCTGGTGTTTTCTTTTAATGACTCCTAGCATAGAGGAAACAGCTTCAAAGAGCTGAAGATCTCATGTCGATCTCATGTACTTGATACGAGAGTACTGCTGCTGGCGAACATGACGGTTATCGAGTCCATGATAATGAAACATCAGCTTAGGTGGTCTGGTCACTTTGTCCGTTTAGAGGACACCCACATGCTACAGCAGATGTAGTACGGTGAGCTGGAACAAGGAAAACGTCCCCAGTGCAAGCCACGCAAGCGTTTGAAAACAATCTTAAAGACATCGATATTGTTACCTGGGCCCATCTTGCATCAGATAGGTTAACTCACTCGTCATTGCAGGTTCCAACATCCAGGTGGTCTGTCTATTGCAAGTGGGGTTGACTTGCGGTCAGCGTAGAATGACTCGTAGGTCCCTTGTGGGCCTTGGGAACCATATGAGACGTCATCGGCGATGGGGAGACCGAACTTGAGACACTCTTTAAAGTGAAATGGGTCCAGGTAGTGCTCTTACTTCGTCACGGGTCAGCTTCTATCATGTGTAAGTATGAAACAATTTGCATGCGTGAACGTGTATGTAAGAGAGAAAGAGAGAGAGAAAGAAATAGAGACAGAGAGAGAAAGAAAGAGAGAGACAGTGCGTGCATGTGTGCAAGAGAGAGAGAGGGGGGAGTACTGTGGATTTATACCAATACGCTGAGTATTTTTGCTAGAATATATGTGACAGGAAGTGCAGTTACATGTGTATGGAATAGAGTAAGTGAGTGAGGAAGTGTATTTATGATAGCATGCGATTCTTTTCTCCCCGCAAAACAGTTATGAAAAAAAGGAAAACACCATGATGGTTTTCGAAGCCGCCGAAACTAGCAATAAAATGAAGAAAAATTACTCACAGGCTGGAGTCCATCACTAAAATGATTGCAAAAACGTGCCTTCGTCGATGTGAATATGTGGAAGAAAAAGAGTGGTAAAAGATGTACCTATGAGAGTATGTATGTGTTTGAGAGTATGCTAGTCAACTGTTTGTCTCTGTAGCTGTAGTGTATACTGTGTATACAAACATGTGTAGACATGCATAGATGCTTGTGTATGTGTATGTGGATGAATGCTTGTGTACCAAAATGTGTATGTTGGTATGTATGCATAGCTATCGGCAGAAGGCTGCGACTGTCAAAAAGCAGTGGGGATAATTTGAAGGAACAATGAATTACCTCATTATTAGTAATTAGTAATTATTAGAATATTTCAGAATTTAATCCAAAAGTATTCGTACTCCGTAAATCGAACTAAATTTTATAGAAACCGTCAGTATGAGATATTAAATAATAGTATATATAACATTTGGATATTAGTTTTGTAGATTCTTTTAGTCAATTTAACATAGACAAACATGTATACATCAGCGAATATGAACTGGACATATTCATATATATAGAATATAGGTATATCTGTGAATGCGCATGCGTAAGGGTGTGTTGTTCGACTATTTCCGTAGTGTTAAAAGTTTCCTGCATTGAGTCTGGAATTTCATTATTTTACTCTCACCGATGACCAAGTTTGTATAAGGTCAATCACACGAAACACTTAAATCTAACGAAATAATCCTATTTTGCAACATTAAATTATACCAGACGCTAAACATCTTTAGCACATTGAACAAACGGTAGTCATGTCTACAATAATCACATTGACCTTGGTTACTATAATGAGTCAGCAACACATTATAACATCATTTCATCTCGAAGATGAGGTGACGAATGTCTGGAAACGTTAATGATGTATTTAAGAATTATACTGGCCTAATCAAACTCAGGAAATTCTTTCAAAAATGGAAATGAACATGACAATAAAGACGAAACTAGAATCAAGTCGTACTTTCTATACAATGCGCCTGTTCTTCGCGCGCGTGTACGTGCGTGTGTGTGTATGCACATGTATAAATATACACCTAAGTAATAATTTTAAATTCCGGTATACACCTTGTATCCTGTTTAAAGCCCGTTCGCTGTATTCGGCTATCTGGTATCATTGTTTGTTGCTGTTGTTGGCACTCCGTCGCTTACGACGTCGAGAGTTCCAGTTGATCCGATCAACGGAACAGCCTGCTCGTGAATTTAACGTGCAAGTGGCTGAGCACTCCACCGACACGTGTACCCTTAACGTAGTTCTCGGTGATATTCAGCGTGACACAGTGTGACAAGGCTGACCCTTTGAAATACAGGCACAACAGAAGCAGGAAGAAAGAGTGAGAGAAAGTTGTGGTGAAAGAGTACAGCAGGGTTCGCCACCATCCCCTGCCGGAGTCTCGTGGAGCTTTTAGGTGTTTTCGCTCAATAAACATTCACAACGTCCGGTCTAGGAATCGAAATCGCGATCCTATGACCGCGAGTCCGCTGCCCTAACCACTGGGTCATTGCGCCTTCAATATCATCAACAGTATGGATTTAAATGCCAGTAGATTTACTTCAGGAATTCCTTCGTGTACGTAGAATTTATAAAGTGTGATAGAAAGAGAATGAAAATGGAATTCACGAGATTCTTTATTAATCACTACGATCGTTTCGACTCATTGTGCATCGGTCCGTCGCGGGTGAGGTGCTGTATAAACAGTTGTAGTGCATTATTGGTGCAGATGTGCTTCGTCAGATGATTTGTCAAAAGGGACCTCATTTTTTAATCTCCGTATCGCTCATTTCGATTAAAATACATTTTGGTGGTTGTCTCTAGCTACTTGCATATACGAAAATCTTGAGTTAAAACGAAGAACACTTCTCCTAAAAGTAATAAATTGACTTCAACGAATCAAAAATACAATAAGTATAAAAATAAATAAGTGAACTAAATAATATGCTCTACGCTGATAATGAAATGCGTTGTGATTTCATTATTTCATCTACTTTAAGGCGTTGAGCTGGCAGCATCGTCAGCACGTCGGGCAAAATGCTTAGCGGCGTTTCGTCCGTCTTTACGTTCTGAGTTCAAATTCGGCCGAAGTCGACTTTACCTTTCATCCTTTCGGAGTCGATTAGATAAGTACCAGTGAAACAATGGAGTCGATATAATTGACTAGTCCTGTTCCCCAAAATTTCAGGCCTTGTGCCTTAAGTAGAATGGATTATTTCATCCACTTATTTATTTATTTTCATACTTATTTTATTTTTGATTCTTTGTAAGTCAGTTTATTACTTATACAAGAAGTGCTCTTCATTTCAATTCAAGTTTCTCATGTGTGCGAGTAGCTACAGACAACTACCAAAATGTATTCTATTCGAAATAAGCGAAACGAAGATTAAAAAACAAGGTACCTTTTGACAAGTCCAATGATGGACCACAACTGTTTGTACAACATCTCACCCGCGAGGCACCAATAAACGATGGGTTGAAACAATCGTAGTGGTTAATAAAGAATCTCGTGATTTCCATTTTCATTTTTCTTTCTTCATATTTACAAATGTATATCTATGTATATACATACACGCACGCGTGTATATAGCGTGGAAAAGATAACTGGTCTAGCTAAAGCATATATATATATATATATATATATATATATATATATATATATATATATATATATATATATATATATCGGCCAGACTATCTAATGTTTTTATGCATCGCTGGTCACAATCCTCTTCACATTGTTTAGCTTTCGAATAACGTCACTCCGTTATTCACAAAGTATGATTAACTCCGACTTTGCTGCTTCCACACCAGACCTAGCTACTGATTGTCCCAAGGTGTAAATATTTTGTACAAACAAAATAAAAGGATTGTTTTTATGTTCGGGTGTTTTCTTGTTCTGATATTTTCCTCTAACATTTATGTAAGGGATTATGTGGCACCCTTCCAGTGCCAACCAATATATCTACCTCTTACACTTCCATGTAAATAAATCTTATTTGGCTGTTATTTTTTGCACGAAAGTTCTCCGGTAATTTTCTTTCATGTAAATAAATGTTTATGTTAATTTAAAAAAGAAAAACATCAATGTGTCTGTGGCTTACGATTGACTAAAATTACCAAAATTTTCAAACTTTAATTACTAATAACAATAACTCTTTATTTATTGATTTATAACAAAAATTACTTTCACTTCATTAATTAGCCTATAAAAGTGTATCATTACACTGAATATGAAATCAATTCGAACAGAAAATTGATGCTGGCAATCAAACAGACAAGATCCCCACCCTACCCAAAAAAGTTACGAGAATGTTTGAGTACTAAAAAATTTCGCTGAGTACTATTATATTATTAGTAGAAAATTATAGATCTATTTATTATAACTAGCTGAACCCGTGAAAAATTCATGGAAAACATAAGAAATGTACACTGGACAAATGCCGAAGGACGTCACGAGTCAGGAGGCCCGACTCTGATTTATATATGTTATGGCTTTCTGTCAATAAATACTACATGGCCCAGTACATTGATTTGCTCGGGGGTCTGTAATGCTGCTAAAGCGGCCCTGGTTGCAGGTTCAATTCTTGAGCCGAGCAGCGCGTTGTGTTCTGGAGCAAGACACCCCATTTCACGATGTCCTAGTTTACATAATTGTAATGAGTAGTAGCCGGTTGTTGGCGTGGACCTCTCTGTCTGTCTGTCTGTCTGTCTGTCTGTCTCTCTCTCTCTCTCTCTCTCTCTCTCTCTCTCTCTCTCTCTCTCTCTCTCTCTCTCTCTCTCTCTCTCTCTCTTTCTCCTGCCAGCTATTACATCTTGGATGCTTCACTAGATCAAGAGTTAGAGGCCAGAGAAGGTGTCTATGCTGGCAACCACATAGGCACCTATAACAATTAGCAAAAGCATAATACATGTAAGTTACTAAGTCATACTCGCTCGCGAGTGATGGCTGATTGACTACATCAAATGTATTAAAAGTCTTTGAGAGGTAGGAATATAGAAAACTTTTGAGAATCTCGAGGACAGAACACAAAACCAATTAGGAATTACTAAGAATGGTAAAAACTAACGAAATTATATCAGGCACAAATCAACAGGGAAAGTGAAAATATTATATACTATTATTAAACTAACTAAGGCAGCGAGCTGGCAGAAGCGTTAGCACGCCGGGCAATTTCGTCTGTCTTCTTGCTCTGAGTTCCATTTCCGCCGTGGTCGACTTTGCCTTTCATCCTTTTGAGATCGATAAAATAAGTACCAGTTGAGCAATGGGGTCAATGTAATCGACTAGCACCTTCCCTGCTAATTTCAGACGTTGTTGTCATCAGGTATTGACCACTCTCAGCATGTTAAATACTACAGATCGTCGCAATTTCGGTCTTTGCAGTTGTGATGGTCAGTGAGTTGAAAGATAAGTTCATCAGTAACTTCAACCAGGGCATCACCAATGTCAGGTCAGTATTGGTTCTCTGGTGATTCATTGAGACCAAAGTACTAAAAAAAAAAAAAGAAAAAAAGGATGAATCCCTCCTCCAGCGCCTGATCTACTTTTAGACTCAAGAAAATAAACCTGAAGAAAATTAAGGTGATGTTTACACCTGTTCCAGATAAACTATATGTGGAAACCAATATATTTGCTCAAGGAACCAAATTTGATTGGCTTTTGAGTATATTCTAGCAGTTCTGTCACCAGGTATGAATCCTTATGTTCTGAGATCAAATGGGAGACTGAATATGTTAGATTACTTTAAGCAACTGTTACATTTGGCCGGAGATCACATCTCATGTCTGCCCAAGAGAGCATGCATACCAGAAATTGAAATTGGAAAACAATATAAGATAGAATAAAGAAGTGAAAGAACTATGTATCAGGAAGCCAACACTGTTACTTCATTATATATATATATATATATATACATGTATATACAGACACACACGAGTATATACACACAAGTATGTATACACATACCGACACAGACACACCCAACCACATACATTCATATAGATACGATATCACAAAATACACACTCACACATTTTCTTGCATGACCATACGTACTACCACATAAACAACAGATAAAGAGAGAGGGGGGAGAAAAGAAGCGGGAAGGAGTAAGGGAGAGAGGTGGAAGAGGAGGAAATCCCGTCCCCCATAAAATATGGAAAAACTTGGGAAAATTTTGGGAAAAAACATGGAAAAGATTTGGAAAATGTTGAGAAAATGCTTTATAGAGAAAGACTTACCATTTTTCTGGAGACTTAAGGGGTCAGGCTCCTTAGAGGCTTATAAGCGGTCAGGCTCCTTAGAGGCTTATAAGCGGTCAGGCTCCTTTGAGGCTTATAAGCGTGTATCCAGTTTCTGAATACGAATTTTTCCTCGTGTCTGCAGAGACTGAAAAAATTGTGTTAGCATTTAATTTCAACTCTGGGTTTCTTAAGTTCCTGAAAATGATGCATTTTCAGCAAGCCAGAACTTATCTATCCTGAATGCATTTATTATGGTTTGGCCTTTTTCGGTGATCTTCTAAGTAGCTGGCATCATATGTTGTGTCTCTATCTTTTAACTGCTAGCTGTAGCATTAAGCAATCATGAGTGTATGCTTAATCTGTCATTTTGCAAAGATTTCTCTACAGAGCAACACCTTACTACAACGATGCCTTTGAGATCAATGGGTTCAAAGTTAAGTTCACCGACAACTTACTTCGGGGCACCACCAAGAGAACGAGTTGCGGAGTGGTAATTTCATTTGCACTCATTTTCTCACGCAGTGTTAGGTCAAATTTAAACAAAATTTTTATATATTTAATAGACACTTATTATCTGAGTACAAATACATGAAATTGTTCAATAGGCGCAGGAGTGGCTGTGTGGTAAGTAGCTTGCTTACCAACCACTTGGTTCCGGGTTCAGTCGCCCTGCATGGCACCTTGGGCAAGTGTCTTCTACTATAGCCTCGGGCCGACCAAAGCCTTGTGAATGGATTTGGTAGACGGAAACTGAAAGAAGCCCGTCGTATATATATATATATATATATATATATATATATATATATATATATATATGTATGTATGTATGTATGTATGTATGTGTGTGTGTGCTTGTGTGTCTGTGTTTTTCCCCCCACCATCGCTTGACAACCGATGCTGGTGTGTTTACGTCCCCGTAACTTAGCGGTTCAGCAAAAAGAGATCAATAGAATAAGTACTAGGCTTACAAAGAATAAGTCCTGGGGTCGATTTGCTCGACTAAAGTCGGTGCTCCAGCATAGCCGCAGTCAAATGACTGAAACAAGTAAAAGAGTAAAAGAGTAGATATGCAATTAAGACTACTCATAGCTGCACCCCTAACATGAACCAAATTATATCACATAAACTAAACATAACCACGGATGTTTATGCAGGAACTCTACATCATACCCGCTGAATAGGCCACATAACACCAAGGTTATCATTAATGAAGCAGAGGTCAGACCTACGAATGCAAGCCGTAACACCAACTTTAAGCAATACGTCAGATTGACTGAATGATCAAGTAACAATATTAAAATCACACCGCCTCCTTCAGAAACATCGTAAAACGGAATATTTCAAAACTCGCAAGCTACGCTTGGTTTTTAATAAGTATAGTTTAAGCATCACTGTTACTAAGACATGGTTTACAATCCCGTATTTAAGTGTGGATAATGGAGAGAAAATTAATACTTATAGATTTCTGTTAGAATTTGTAAGAGCTTTCCGTGCCAATTAAATTATCATAAATCTACATTGGTATCAAACACCAGCGGCCTTAAGTATTACTTCAAAAGAATTATGTCTTTCAACATATGTAAATTTAACATTCAACCAGAATAGGTAAATCTTTGTTTTAAATTCGTATGTATTCATTGAAAATAAGTATATCTTAAATGACATATTTTAAGATCTTTAAAACATATATGGGCAACCTATTAATTTAAGCTTAATTATAGAGGAATTCTGATTTACTATACAAAAGATGAAATTGTTGGACTTTGTCTACTTTTATAGAGAGTTTATATATTGATACAACGAAAAAAAAATTGAAATGTTTAAATAAACGATTATTTAATAAATTCTAAATTCACCCACTGTCAGCAAAATTTCCGTTTTACTGCCTCTTCCCACGTACCTCATATATTATTTAAATAGTGGGAACCGATGTGCAATGGATAAATGGCCGAAGATAAGTCAAATAGATTCTCTGAGTACCTCGGAGATTATGTGACTCAACAACAGGTCTTCCATCGCCCATCATCTCCACTCAGTGAACTAACTCAGTTACCTAGCACCTCTTCGTTTTCGGGCTTACCTTGCATGCCGAATCCTCGTCCCTACCCCAACTTTCGAAACGAACAAGGACATGTTTATTTCTTCTTGGAATTTTTTTTTTTTATCCTACGGGTTAAACTTTCATCTTACGTTCCTTTAACTACTTTTCCAAATACACCATACACTGCACTTAAGAAACACACACACACTACATTAATCCATCACATTCTAACAAACACATACGCACATACACACATATACAACACCAAATATATGCTCAAGTACGCGTCATGTCTTTACACACAGAGAATTTCTTTGTAATTGAGAAACTTAAGACAATTAAAATGAAGCCTAAACATCAAACCATACCAGCGTGTTCTTACGAGTGTCACTTATTATATGAAGACATAATGTAATCCTTGATACATTTCCTGAAAAAAATGGGATAGTCACTTGTTGAAACGCACTTATCATTCAATTACTAGACCTGAGCTATATGGGTCTGAACAACAAATCAACTCAAAAAAAGTTAACTTTTAGAGAAGAAGAAGAAGGAGGAGGAGGAGGAGGAGGAGGAGGAGGAGAAGAAGAACAACAACAACCAACACAACAACAACAACAACAACAATGACATCGAAGAGGAGGAGACAGTCTCTCTGTAGTCGCTCAACGTGCTAGAAACTGCAGTCAAATCCCATCCAGCTTTCACCCAACCATTTTAAAAGAAAGGGCTCATTAAATAATAAATTTCTAAATACATTCTGTGTGATAAAAGACGATATGGTCACGACAGGAATGGCTTTGATCGGATGTCAAAGAAAACAATAACAACATCAATAATGAATATTTGTAGGACTTTTCATTGGAACAAGTTGAAACATATTCAACATTTAATAGTGAGTTACCATAGCTCGACCCCTTAATCTAGTTATCTTCTCCATCAACACAGCCCCACAAACTCTTCCATTCCAACACCATATTTAAACCGGGCTTATTTTCCATCAATTTTATTTGAATTTATTTTATCATATGTCTATATGCATGTATGCGTATACCTGTGGGTTTGTGTGCTGTGTTGTGTTCTGCGCGCACGCGTGTGTGTTAATCATGGAAATGTGTTAATAAAGATGCATCTTAATCTTGCTGTAGAAATAAGACTATAGATAAACTATAGGGGCTTTGGCGGTTAAAAGCTGGGAATGTTCGGCTTGTAAAAGACGAGTTAAGCGATCCCTGATAAGTCTCATGAGAGACAAAACTAGTGAGACTATCCTCATTCTTAACCGTCGAAATTCTTGCGATTTATCTGCACATTTTCACATCGAGATTAAATAATTTCTTCATTAAATCTCTATATAATAATGGATTCAGCAATTTTAGGGTGTGAAGTTAGTGGATTATACCAAGCGCAGTACTCGGCCCTGCGAAGATTAAAAGCAAAATCGACGAAGTTTGAAGGTGACTACAGTCCTTAAAATATGGGGATTATTGACCTTGCAGCAATTGAACTGTTTGATACTTGGGGATACTTGAGCACAATCTGACCGTAGTCGGTCTGTTCAGCATTCACTTTCTTTCATTTTTTGAGTGCCTATTAAAGTTATCTTCCTGACCATAATATGGTCAAGAAGGTTCCTCCAACTTCTTTGGTTCGCTTTCCACGAATCTATTTTTCAGTTGGTTCCCGTGTTTCTTTTGTATGCCTTTTCTACTTTTTACCCAATACATCATTTTACCTATGCATTTATTAATTGCGCCATCTTCTCAACTCTGCTTTCCATTCTTGTATACCCTCCTATACACCTTTTCACCAACTTTTAAGAATGCTGCTAAATTTTCCCTGGCATTTTTTCTCTTCTTGCCCGGTAGCAATTTATGGAAGACTGATGTTACTTTCCTCGCAAACATCAGCTCCGCAGGTGATCTACCTGTTGGTGTATTCGGATTTAGTGTCACACAGTACACTTTTAAAAACTGTTGTAGAGCTACCTCATCTGTGACTTCCTTGTTCGTCTTCCTTATAGATCTCTTGAAGGTATCGACAAAGTGTTCTGCCTGTCCGTTATATCTGGGATGGTATGGCGCAGTAGCTACATGTTCTACCACGAACATTTCACAAAAATTCCTAAATTAACAGACACAAACTGCATTCTATTGTCAGACACTATCTAGTCTTGGATGCCAAATCTTGCAAACAGTTCGTGTAAAAAATTTATCAGAGTTGAGGAGGTTGGTTTTTTAAACTTATAGATTTCAAGAAACTGTCAACCACTACTAAGTACTAAGAACCATTTAAAGGACCAGTGAAATCGACGTGTAGCCTCGATCACGGTACAGCTAGTTTCGAACAATGTTTACTTATTATCGTGAGCAGTTTTTCATTTCGTTATGACTTACATACTGGTTTTTCTAATCTGTTTTACTACAATTTTCTCTTTTATCCCAGAGCTGCATTTGAACCTTCGACTGAACCGACTAAATTTCCACACAAAACACTTATGGGCGTATTCCATACTATAAATATTCCATCCGCTCTGTGCCGAATAAATTAAGTGAACTTTTTAACACATATATCTTTACCTTTTTTGCTTGACCTCGAAATGTTACATTATATATAAATTCACCGAAAAAATATAGTCTTTTTCCCGTAACACCATGTGCTATCTTTTTAGATTTAATCAAATTCGGCTTACCGACATATTTACACGTTTTTTTCGTTTATAATGGTGATGTCACTGCCAGTGTCCAGTTGCATTTTAACACTTGTATTTCTGATTTTCACATTCACGAATTTCCTCATCGTTCTATTACCAATTTCTTCCGATAACATATTATTTATTGTATGTTCGATGACACACTATTATAAGTAGTATGTCTGATGACATACTATTTATGATATTATTTGTTATTGCTTCAGCTGTTGTTCTTGCAGTTTTAGCTGCTGCTATTTTTGTTCTTTCAGTTGTTGTTGTTGCAGTTTTTGCAACCCGAACAAATTGGCCGACAAATTTTCCATAATTGTACGATTTTTTTCTTTTTTTTTTCTTTTTTGTAAAATTTGCGCAACAAAACTTTGTGAGTTTATTAACTCCTCTTCGAGTTTCTATTAACTCCACATGAAATGGTGTATCCTCGTCGAGCTTATTAATTCCTCGCGAATTATTTAAATCTTCGTCACCACTGTTGTAATCCTTTTAATGTTGGATTTATATAACACCCACTTCGGTATACAATATACTTAGTAAGACCAGTAAAGACACGACTATCTCTGACCGGCCTACTACGTACTCCAGTACTTCACGTACTTCTCTTTATTTATAGTGACTATGTTAATCCATTCGTCACATGGTGGGGAGTATACCATTAGTACTAATTCCCTACAACGATAGTCTCGCCTCATTGGCCGCTATCCTGCAGCAAATAGGCGTTTAAACAAAGCACATACGCTATGTGCGCGTGACCGATGATGTTTACATTACTAGAGCTGCTTTTAATTCGTAATTCAATTTTCCTTCACATATGCTACGTCGCAGCACATCAGCAAATAAGAAACATAAAGAATCCCTCTCCGTTTCTCTCTCATCCCCCACATCTTTCTGTCAATTATTCACTCTATACCTTTGTTAATTTATCACGATTCCTTTCTAATTCTTTATTTCTATCGTAGAGTTCTGTCTTATCGTTCCAGCCCTCGCTTATTTGCACTGAGTCTTTCTCTCTTCATTCTTTTATTCATCCCACTGTATATTTCACTGCCTGCTCACTTGACTCCCTGTTTTGCTGACTTCCTTACTCTTAGAATGGATAGAAGATGAACACATTGGGATATATATATATACATATATATATATATATATATATATATATATATATATATATATATATATATATATATATATATATATATATATATAATATACAGGGATTAGCAATTGAGTTATATATATATATATATACTACCTATCTAGCTAGCTAGCTAGCTATCTATCTAACTCACCGGTTTTTATGATACTTTCTTTCTGCTTCTTCCGTCACTCTCGGCACAGCTACTATTTTCTCTCTTCATTTTACTACGGAGTGACAGAAAAGAAAACTAGCAAGCCAAACAAAAATGAAAGAACTCCTGATTAGCCTATTGTAACACACACACACACACACACACACACATACACACACACACGCACACACACACATACACACACGCACGCACACACAACACAACAATAAACGATTCCTTGCAATAAACGTCAAGCTTAACTCATAACGACACTTCACTCCTGGAAAATCAAATTTCAGGGGTCTGTGGATACTGGATAGATTTAAATTCCTAAGTCTTTCCAGTCGAGCACACCTTCCACAAACTGACCTATGACTGAAGATAGGCTCGCGTTAACATATTTCATCCAAAGTCTATTAAAAAACTCGCGACGAATAACTATGCCACGAGGTAAAAAAAAAATATATAACTGAATGAATAATATTGTATATTTGACTTTATTGATTTTTAGTTAATCTGATGCTCGACAGATATTGGAGCATTGTTCTTGCTGTTGTTTATGTCGGTGTTGGTGTTGCTGATGTGATATTTCTCTTTTGTGTCTACATACATACATACATACATACATACACAGATGTATCTGTAAATGTTTGTGCGTATGTGTGTGTGTGTATATGTGTGTTTCTGTGTTCGCGCTAGCCTGTATGCACACACACACACACACACATAAATTTATATACATGTGTGTGTGTATATATATATATATATATATATATAAAACACACATGTATAATATATATATTAAAATATATATAAACGTGTGTTTGTATATATATACATATATAATATATATATATATATATATATA
>NC_142933.1:25109299-25129299 GCF_046866305.1 Octopus bimaculoides
GGTTACGTTGATGGTGGTGGTGATGGTGGCGGCGGCGGCGGAAGACGTCGGCTATCTATTCCCCTGTGCGTGTAGTGCTTGTTATGCTGTGGCTGTTGCGCAAAAAAAAGCATTAAGGCTGAAGCATCTACATAGATTCCTGAACAGCACGCAGGTATAGTCATCT
Source organism: Octopus bimaculoides (assembly GCF_046866305.1). Lineage (NCBI taxonomy): Eukaryota > Metazoa > Mollusca > Cephalopoda > Octopoda > Octopodidae > Octopus > Octopus bimaculoides. Next base: position 25,109,466 of record NC_142933.1, read on the forward strand.
TTGCCAGGCGCATTTTCCCACGGCTAGTTACAGTTTTCTTGGATTCAAGCAAGACGAAGACTGGATGCACTACATCTTGGATATAGTCAGGTCCTCAAAGCTCTGCACCTGTTAAGTTATGTGAACGGTGGAACTTTTACATTGGCATTCCATTGAGAACTAATGAGAGTAAGAGCGACAATAACCTTGGAATAAGCCTGAACGTCAACTAGAATCAGTTGGTTAGTCTGTTTCGGAAGATTTTCGGACCGGTAACTATAAATACCTCCCGGAAACCTCTGTTCTAGAAGTACCACGAGAGAACATTGCCATTTCGAACACAGAAGTGCCATCACAGAGAGGTTTCATTAGCTGGGACTCTCCAAGACGCTCTCAGAGTGACGCAGTCGTTCAGTGTCTGATCATAGTGGTGTTTTATCGAATATATGTTGCAACATGTAGGGCGTATCCAGTTGATGAGCAAGTTGATGTAAAAAAAACTGCCCCGTCACTTTCCGTTAACAGAGTATGATCGACTAAGATAGTTTTCTTTCCTCTAATGACTGCAGCGATAGAGGTCGTCCTGTTACAAATATCTTCCTTTCCACCAAACACTCAACATTTTTGAAGTGTCGTTAAGAGAGGAAAATGAGTGCAAAGAGGAAGATGCTTCCCTCTTTAAATTTTTTGAAAGATAAGTGAAAGTGGATGACTGACTTCTGGGAAAGAGGCCTACTCAGCAGATATCTGTAAACCGGAGTGGGAGAGGTCACTTGATCTTAGTTGTTTGGGTAATCATGGATCTATGGGCTTTTTTTTTTTGTGTGTCCCTTTGTAGCTGTCCTTCTTGTTGGGGACTTTACCTCGTATTTTACCGATACCTGCTGTTGTTCTTTTCTTTGTACACGATTCGATCCCGTCATTTGTATTGTCCTCTACATCTTGTGACTAATAAGGAAATGATTATTTTTTATTTGGTCAACTTTGCCTTTAATTCTTACGGGGTCGGTAAAATAAAGTACCTATCAAGTGTTGGAGCTGATGTAATCGATTTAACCCCGTCCCCTAAAACTGCTGGCTTTGTCCCAAAATTTTAAACCCTCCTCCTCCTCCTCGTCATCATCATCATCATCATCATCATCCTCATCCTCATCATCATCATCATCATCATCATCATCATCATCATCATCATAATCATCATCTTCCTTACCCTCCTCTTCCTCCTCCTCCTCCTCCTCCTCCTCCTCCTCATCTTCCTCCCCCCTCCCCCTCCCCTCTCCCCTCCTCCTCAATCATCATAATCATAATCATCATCATCATCTTCCTTCTCCTCCTCCTCTTCCTCGTCGTCGTCGTCCTCATTATCATCATCATGATCATCTTCATTATCATCATTGTTGAGGTTGTTGTTGTTGTCAAGGCGGGAAAGTGGCAGAATTGTTACCGCAGCGGACAAAATGCTTTGCGGCATTTCTTCCGTCTTTACATCCAGAACTTCAAATTCCAACTCTGCTTTTCATCTTTTCGGGGGTCGATAAAATAAAGTACCTGTGAACTAGTGAAGTCAACGTAATCGACTGGCTCTTTTCCCAGTTGCTGGCCTTTTACCAAAGTTTGAAACAATTATTATTAAAGGTTTGTAGAATGTGAAGAACAACAGAGTATTTAGACTAAATACCTCACACAGACTTCTGTTGCTTTATCTACAAAATGAATTCAACTACCAGCGAGCTCTTCTTTCTCTTTCATTCTTGTAATGTAGACAAATCAATACACCTATCTTAATGTACAGACTTCTGTTTCCACTCTTTGATCATTATATCCGAGTAGTTTACTTTGATCTCCTTGTCGTTCTGGATAAGCAAAAGTAGCAGACGTAATGCATCACCCGCTTTAACACACCCAGTCTTGTTCAGTGTCCAGTCTGTTGAAAATAAACCAATGCGGATAAGCTACTCATGGCTTCTTACTCGGTTTTCATCCACCAGTTTGGGAAAACTTGCAAACACTGAACGTTGCCCTTCTGACCCCGTTTACTTCCCCTACATAAAAAAAGAAAAAAGAAAACATGAGTTTGGTTATTTGGTTGGCATGTTTGCTTCGCGACCACATTGTTCTATGATTGATTCCAGAAATGGCAGTGAATATGCTTTCTACAAGTTTGAGCTGACCAAAGACTTGTGAATAGAATTTAGGAGATAGAAACTCTACACAAGCCCGTCATGAATTACATACGTACACACACGCGCGCACACACACTCACACACGTACATATATACATATATGAATGCAATCATATATATATACGCAAACATACATACATACATACATACATACATATGGTAATATTGATCTCCAACTTGACGTAGGGGCTGTGTTAGAACACAAAATACTGCGTTCTGACACAACCTCCACGTTATGTTGGAAATCAAGATGACCTTTTGGTAGTAATACTGAGTCTGTCTCTAATAATTGTGTGTGTGTGTGTGTGTGTGTGTGTGTGTGTGTGTGTGTGTGTGTGTGTGTGTGTGTGTGTGTGTGTGTGTGTGCGTGCGTGCGTGCGTGTGCGTTCAGTATCGGCAATAGATTTCAGATAAATCAGTGCGTAGGTAAAGTACTGGGTTCGATAAAATCTGTTTAAATTCTTGAAGGTAGTGTTTTCGCATAATTGCAACCAGAGAGTAGCCAATGAACAAAATATTTCATATTCCATATGCTACTCTTTCTCTTCATACAGCCTTGGTCACGTGTGTGCGGCTGCTATTTCTTTTCGTTCTTGGAATCACCAAGCTCGCACGTACTTCTTTGCCCCTCCTGTACGTGCTTCACAGCGTTCGAGACATACACACTTCACGTCTGGCTGTAAAGCCTTTTTGTTTGTTTATTTCACCGTTTCGTTTTCCTGTCTTGTTTTCCGTCCGCCACTACCCTCCACGAAAACAATTTCATTTGTGTTCGTGGGAAGAACCATTTTAACGATGCGTACTGCCTTAATTCTTCGAAACGCCGGAGTTTTAATGGTGGCAGCTGATGAAGGGGATGTTTCTATGTGGCCTGCTTGTTTGTTGCACCTTGTTTACCATTTTTGTCCTTGTTCTTTTGCCACGTCATGTACCCAGTTATGTATCTATATGTACATGTGGATGAACGTATATACATACATGTACATATATATGCATATACTCATATATTGTTTATATATATATATATATATATATATATATATATGCATACAGAGGTTGGACAAAATACTGGAAACACCTAGCATCATAGCATCATAATTTTGAAATATCTATAAAACCATCAAAAGCCTGTTTATTTATTTATTTATTTATTTTATTTAGTATTAGTGTTGCTTGATATGTTTTACTAAAATTGCTGTTTCTTTCAGGTATCATCAGAAAAAGGTAATTAAAATTTATTAAAATGACAGATCTATCGGACTTTCAAAAAGGTCAAATTGTTGGTGCTTGTATGGCAGGCGCTAATGTAATGAAAACAGCCGAAATGATTGGTGTATCAAGATGTACTGTCTTGAAAGTAAAGACAGCTTTTGAGAAAGAGGAAAAAATCTCGTCGAAACAAAACTCCGGAAGAAAACCAAAACTTTCAGATAGGGACCGTCGGACTCTCACTCGAATTGTTAGAAAGGATCACAAAAGTGCAGCTCCCAAAATTACTGCAGAGCTTAATGACTACCTCGGAAACCCAGTTTCCACAAAAAATGTTCGCCGGAAGCTGCACAAAGCCAGATTTCACGGGAGGGTTGCAATCAGAAAACTTCTACTTTCAAAAACAAACGTTGCAAAGTTTATAGAGTGGAGTAAAAACCCACAGAATTAGTCCCTAGAGCAGAGGAAGAATGTTATTTTCTCGCACTAATCATCCTTTACCTTATTTCCGACCCCCCGGCCGAGTATACGTGTGGAGACAGCCAAAAGAAGCATTTACCCAGACTGCCTTCTTTCAACTGCTAAACATGGAGGAAGATCTGTGATGATCGGGAGGTGGGGCTATATCTTGGAAATCCGCCGGCTCAATGGTTTCCCTTCATGACAGAAATAATAGTCAAGACTATTTAAGCGTTTTATCTGATCAAATTCATCCTATGGTTGCTGAACTGTTTCCAGAGGGAAACGCAATCTTTCAGGATGATAATGCACCAATTCACACAGCTAAAGTTGTTACTGAAAGGCACGAAGAACATTCTAGTGAAGCTGAACATCTTATCTGGCTTCCACAATTCCCAGATCTCAATATTACTGAACATTTATGGTGCATTTTAGAAAGAAAAGTAAGAAGTCGATATCCTCCACCATCATCACTACAAGAACTGGAGACTGTTTTAGCTGAAGAATGGACAAAAATTCCTTTAGAAACAATTCAAACTTTGTACGAGTCCATAGCTCGTAGAATTCAAGCTGTAATTACTGCCAAAGGTGGCCCTACTCCATATCAAAATAAATTTGTTTGAAATTTTAAGATGTTTCCATTATTTTGTCCAGTCCCTGTACATATACAAATATTTGTGTGTGTGTATGCATGTGTAAATATAAATAAATGAATATATATATATGTATATATATATATATATATATATATATATATATATATATATATATATATATATATATATATATGTATATATTGCCATGATAGATCACTAGCCACTACACATTCTTTATTTTCTCTCTCCGTTTCTTTCTGTGTTCTTTTCTCTGGAAGAGCATAGACTCGAAACGTTAAAGACTTTTTCACTTCCCGAGCGTTAAACTAATACATCTCGGTCTTCGTCTTCTTTTTTTTGGGGGGGGGGGGATGAATTCTCCCTATAGATTGGTTGAAATTACCGAAATACGACAATTTTAACACGAAATAACTTCGTAAATAGAAACTTTTCTCAACAACGCTAAAGGTAAAAGATAGTTTGAAAGAGTTTAGTTACAAAAAAATTAATTTTTCGATCTGCCGTTGAAAGTGAAAAGATCCTTGAATTGTATTTATTATAATTTGATATAAAACAAACATTAATATGCATGTATGCGAGCGTGCGTATGTGTGTGTGCGCGTGTGCGTGTGCTAGTATATGCATGCCGCCAAAAATGACAACTGCTAAAAAAAATAAGCAAAAACTGTATTCAATAAATGCATTGACACAACATATATTCTATATATTTGGTATAATCTTGCTATACACATTATATATTGTCAGGCTAGATTCTGATGAAAGTTTATCAAAAGTTGTATGCTTTGTCAAAAATCAGTGAAGCATGTATACCATATACTTGTAATATAAATATCATTACATGTCGTATATCTAAAGCTGATACTGCGAAACAGACATACATACATCACAATAGACAAATTTTATTTAATTTACGTTCGCTGTATTTATTCCCTGTGGCTAATATATATGAGTTTCTGTATAAGATATATTACAATCTTCATGAACTAAACTGTTCATATTTATCTATACACATATACAGTATATACATTTCAAATATTGCCTGTATACATTAAACAGCGCATCAAACTTTACTAAAAGTAATTTAAACTTTCCTTCGTTGAGCTGTTTGTGAACATATATGGAATAACATATCCATGGTCGTTTTTAATATACATACAGTTCCATGCTTAATTAAGCAGATGTTTTATTACGATATTTCTTTTTGCGATGAGTCTGTTTCCAGTCCGACTTCTTTGATCATCACTTCTGTCAATGTACAACGAGTTAACTCTAACTTTCTGCATGTGCATAAATACACAACTAATATTTTATTATAGAAGATAAACAATAAATGTCGTTGTGTATGTTCGTCGTTAAATGGAAACGAATTTTTCAGTTCTTACATTGAACTACATGAAACTTACTGTGTAAACAATAAATATAAATAAATAATTTAGCGACACAGAATACATACATACATACATACATACATACATACATACATACATACATACATACATACACACATACATACATACATGATGATGGCCGTCCACTCGTGACGGAGGAAGACCATTGCCGACCTTCAGGAACATTGTGCGCTCTAGGACTAACATTTTGCATTTACGGCTCCATTGTTGGCTTATGAGCCCTGCTCTTGACAAGCATACACGACTGCAAACATTGCAGACCAAGCTTTCCCCATTCACTATACGAGCCGTGCGCTTTCGCGCAGCTCACTTAAGTTCTTCATGCTGGATACGTGCTCTCTCAAAAGTGTTGATCCCCTCCTTAACCTGCTTCCTCCATCTGTGGCGATGACAGGCATTGTTCTCCCAGTCAGTGTCCTGCATATCACAAGCCTTTAATGAGGACTTGACACAGTCCTTAAATCGCAGCCTCGGTTTCTGCCGGAGTATCCTTCCATTCACAAGTTCTCCATATAGCATCTGCTTAGGAATACATACATACATACATACCTGTACACACACACACACACACACACACACACACACACACACACACACACACACACACACATTTACATGCAGTTGAATATATATATAGAGTGACCAATGATTTGGTATCCATGAAGCGCTTAGCTTCGTAGACGATTCGGTAGACTCGAATGCTCTATCCTTTAGACCAGGGCTGGCCAGCCTGAGGACTGCGGGCTTTTATCTTGCGGCCCGCTTGATACTTTCTTGAAGTATTGTGTTTAATTTCAAAATAAAATTGTTTGTGTAAAACATTTGTTTCAAAATAGACTTAAAATTTGTAAATGGCAATAAAGCAATAGCCTACAATTTTATAATTTCAAACAAACGAAAATCATGAAAAATTCTTGATTCTGTAATTTGATTATTTGACTATTAGTGCATAAAGTATACAAAGCGGCCCTCAGAAAACTTACTGGGATTAAAGTGGCCCGCAATGTAATTCGAGTTGGCCAGGCCTATTTTAGACTTTAAAGGATATATTTGCCCACTGCTTTCAAAAGTTTCCCCACCCCTACTTTAGAGTGTGCTTATTTTTCGGATATATGATCCACTGACCACACACACATGATGGGTGCTGAAAAGTTCCTGGCTTTAAGGGTGTCGCTAAAAGCTTGGCTGGAGGCCCCAACCTTCCGATTTCTTTTACAGGGTTTATAATTAAAAGGATCGTTCCTTATACACGTTAAAATACGGTATATGGAGGCACCAAGATCTTTTACGGATACAGGGCCTCTATGGTACCGAGCTCTGCACAGATTTCAATGTCGCATAACTTTTTCAACAGTATACATATAGTCGACTCTGTCGAAGGCATTTCTAAAGTCAGTATATACATCTGACATCTGTGTCGGAACCCTTACTCAAAACATTTAAGACGTTCTGAATGTGGTTTAGAAGCTGTATCAAAAGCAACCTTTGCTACCTCTTAAAAATCACACAGAGATTTAGAAAGTTGTTCTGCACGAAATCAGTTATCCTCGATGTCGATCTCACCAAACCTCCAAATACTCTAATGATATGAGAGGTGAGTGAGATGGTTCGGCGATTTAGCTCTGCTGCAAACGGCTTATTTTCTGGGATAGGAAATGTATCTACATGTATATATAGATGCATATCTGGGTACAGGACGTCACAAAAAACGTGGACAAAATGAAAAACAGAACATAAACAGAGCACAGAAAACACACAGGCCACATAGAGAACATTTCCTTCATCAGCTGCCGCCTTTCTAAAACTACACATACACATACACAGATAGACTGATAGATAGATAGGTAGGTAGGTAGGTAGGTAGGTACGTACGTACGTAGGGAGGTATATCTATCTATGTATATGTGTATATATGTATGTGTGTGTGTGTATGTGTGTGTATATACACATGCATACATCCATACATGAGTGAGTGGCTTGGAGTGTCTGTGTACGCGCGCGCGTGTGTGTATAGGTAAACTTACTTGGAAATGGATGCGTGGCGAAGAATAGTGAGATGACTACAGTTACTGTGACATCACTACCTGCGTCTGCTTCACCAACAGCCGGAAATCAACATTGTCACCACTCGCTGAAATTTAAGTCAGCAATACAGTGAAACGACGTCAGGATTGTGACACAGCCAAACCCTTTTACCGTAATCAATGGACCTTCAACATGGTCGTTCGACTTCTCAGGGTTCTCTCAAACCTCACTCTACCATCTTAAAAAAAAAAAGAACGCATTAAATAAGCTATTTTAAAAAGTGACCAGGCGTGGCGATGTGATAAGGAGCTTGCTTTTGTACCATAGGGATCTGGGTTTAGTCCTACTCTGTGGCACTTTGGGAAAGTGTCTTCTGCTATAGCCTCAGACCAATCAAAGCCTTGTGAGCAGATTTGGTTGGCGGAAATTGTAAAGGTGTGCATTCCCGGCTTTTTTTCTTCGATTGCTTCTCGGAGGCGTTTCAGTAGCTGAGAATAATACAACCCTGTCACGGTGTGACCCTTTTCAAGGTAATCGATCAGCAAGACACCTTGAGAATTAAAATAAAAGAAGAAAAAAAACTGACGCCATGACCTTGCCAGCTGAATGAATGACCCTGGCCTTCTTTGGGGTAGGAGAAGATGTGTGCTTCCACTGCTTTGATTGTTCTTTGGTTTCAGGTTGGTAGTGATGGACCCAACTTCTGTCCATAGTAATGAAACGAGCAAGAAAATTATCTTCGTCAGCTTCAAACAGTTCCAGATTGCTCGTGGACAAAGTGCTCCTGGTGCGTTTCTGGTCAGGAGTCAAAAGGCGAGGGACCCACCTTGCAGAAACCTTTGAGAACCCAAGTTCTTTTGTCACAATGTTGTCTGCTCTTTCAGTTGAGATGCCCAGTCTCTCGGCTATCTAACGACATGATATTTGGTGATCTTGCATTATCATACCAAAAGCAAGGTCAAGGTTGTCCTCGGTGGCTGCAGCTGGAGGTCTCCCTGATCTGGAATCATCTTCCACACACTTCCTGCCACGCTTGAAATTCATTTACGCAGCGTTTGACTGTTGCATTTGAAGGATCATTGTTAGTTAAGGTTCTCACTATATCTTCATGGATTTCTGATGGAGTCATGCCTTTCAAATGAAGGTACTTTATAACAGCACGATACTCAGTCTTCTCCATTTTCTTCATTTTCCTTGTAACCTCGTCACTTGTTTATTCAAAAATCTGCAAGAACAACAAAATTAAAATATCAGAATCATGAAAATGAGCAAGAATACTCCGAAAAGACTGTACTTACCAGAAAAAATTGTTTCAACTATTTAGCAGCCCCGTTTCTAGGTTAGGCTCTAAATTTTTACATAGACTTCTCGTACATCCATCCATCCATCCATCCATCAATCCATCCATCCATCCATACATACATACTTGCAAACAAACAAAAATACCTTATTCTTGATGTTGAAATTCCAATGAAGAAACCGGCTCTTTCTCTATTGGCAAGAAATCTTGAAATAAACTGAATAATGACATACATACATACATACATACATACATACGATGGGTTTCTTTCAGTTTCCATCAACCAAATCCACTCACAAGGCTCGGAGTTATAACCGAAGACACTTTCCAGTGCAACGCAGAGGGATTGAACCCCAAACCTCATGACTTGGAAGCAAACTTCTCGTCTTCACATCCATGCGCGTACGTGCATTAATATGAATGCATGAAATAAGGCGGCGAGCTAGCAGAATGGTTAGCACACCGGGAAAAATGCTTGACGGTATTTCGTCCGTCTTTACGTCAGAGTTCAAATTCCGCCTTAGTCGACTTTGCCTTTCGTCCTTCTGGAATCGATAAAACAAGTATTAGTTGAAGATTGGCATCAAAGTAATCGATTTACCCCACCATCAAACTTTCTGGCCTTGTACCCCCACCCCACCAAAAAAAATTGAAGCCAATATGAATGTATGAAATATTTACTTACTAACTTACTTAAGTAGTGGAGGTGCAATGGCCCAATGGTTAGGGCAGCGGACTCACGGTTTCGATTCCCAGACCGGGCGTTGTGAGTGTTTATTGAGCGAAAACACCTAAAGCTCCACAAGGCTCCGGCAGGGGATGGTGGCCAACTCTGCTGTACTCTTCCACCACAACTTTCTCTCATTCTTTCTTCCTGTTTCTGTTGTACCTGTAATTCAAAGGGTCAGCCTTGTCGCACACTGTGTCACGCTGAATATCCCCCGAGAACTACGTTAAGGGTACACGTGTCTGTGGAGTGCTCAGCCACTTGCACGTTAATTTCACGAGCAGGCTGTTCCGTTGATCGGATCAACTGGAACCCTCGACGTCGTAAGCGACGGAGTGCCAACAACTTACTTATGTGTGTGTGTGTTTGTGTGTGTGTGTGCGTGTGTGTGTGTGTGTGTGTTGTTCATGGATGAAGAGACGGAAGTTCTTGTGATAGAGAGATGTGAAGATCGAAGAGTTTTGTCTTGTACAGTAGCTTATTGTTGAACAACACCTCGTGTATGTAATTTGGTAAGTGGAAACTGTGCGTTAGCTCATCGTATACGTACATGTGTTTGCATGTATATATATATATATATATACGTAAATGTAAATGTATATACATACATAGACACACATACATGTATACAACACATATATATAATGTACACACATACATATGTTCGTGCATATACACTATTAATTGTGGTATAGAGCTAGAAATACCAGCCAAATCCCCCTCAGGACATACCTTTTCATCTTAGAAAAAAAGAACGACACTTTGCTTAGATACATGCTGAAGTTATGGTAAGGTCACGGCTGCAATCCCTTTGATCATAAGTCTGGTTCTGAGCCTGCCTTTGGCTAGAAAAGCAAAAACAACAAAAACACTATTTTACTATTGCTATTCCCGCTTCTATTACTACCATGGATACAACAACTGCAACTACTACTACTACTGCTACTGCTGCTGCTGCTGCTACTGCTATTGCTGCTGCAGATAAGAGGGTGCTGGCTTTGCAGTAAAATGTACAAATCCGCAACAATTAAATAAGAAAATCAATAAATCAATAGAAGCACACTAGAGTTATTTCCCTTTAATCGTTTCTTCTTCTGTTACTTCTAGTTTTTCCTCTTTTCTTTTCTCTTCTCTTTCTCTCTCTCTCTCTCTCTTTCTTTGTCTCTTCCTTCCTCTCTGTCATGGACTCCCCCACACACCCACACGAACATATACACACACACGCACACATTTCTTTTACTCTCTCTTTCTCTCACTGTCATGCGCACACACTCGCGCGGGCACACACACACACACACACACACACACACACAATCTATTGCTTTTTACTTTCGCTCCCTCCCTCCCTCTCTCTCTCTCTCTCTCTCATACACTATATCTATCTTTCTCTTCTTTCTCTCCCTTCTCCTCTCTCTATCCGTCCTCTCTTTCTGCTTCTTTTTTATTCCCCCTCCTACTCCTACGACTTTATCAATTTCATCGAACAGTTACCTTGTTCTTTCTTTTCTTCTATTTCTTGTTATCCTCACTGTTTAATCTTTCTCATTCCTCCCCCACTCTCTCTCTCTGTCTCTCGCATTTTCTTTCATTCTTTCTCTTCTCCTTCTTCTTCCAGTTATCGTCTGCTTCTGTATAATTGCTTATCAACTCTGTCTTTCTCAAACTCACACTCTCTCCCTTTTCACTCTCACACGTTCGCTCTTTCTCTCTTTCTCATGACCACACACTCTCTCTCTTTCTTTCTCTCTCTCTCTCTCTCTCTCTCTCTTTCTCATGCCCACACATTCTTTTCCCCTCTCTCTCTAACTCGCATACGCTCACTATCTCACACACACGCTCTCTCACACTCACCCTCTTTCACACCCATTCACTCTCTCACACACACGCTCTCTCACATTCACCCTCTTTCACACCCATTCACTCTCTCACACACACACTCTCTCACACTCACCCTCTTTCACACCCATTCACTCTCACACACACACACTCTCTCACACTCACACTCTTTCACACCCATTCACTCTCACACACACACACTCTCTCACACTCACACTCTTTCACACCCATTCACTCTCTCACACTCACACTCTTTCACACCCATCCACTCTCTCTCACACACTCTCTCACACTCACACTCTTTCACACCCATTCACTCTCTCTCACACTCATACTCTTTCACACCCATTCACTATCACACACACACACTCTCTCACACTCACACTCTTTCACACCCATTCACTCTCTCTCACACACCCTCTCTCTATCTCATACGCTCACGCAGATACACTCTCTCGCTCTCTCTCTCTCTCATACACACATACATTCTCCCTCTCTCATAAACTCTCTCTCTCCCACACACACACAGAGGTCTCTCTATTACTTATTAGCCTTTCTTTTCTCCACAAATTACTTTTCCTTCACTAATTTTTCCTCGCTTTGGTCTTTTCTTTGTCTCTTTCTTTTCGTTTTATACCTCTCTCTCTCTCTCTCTCTCTCTCTCTCTCTCTCTCTCTCTCTCTCTCCCTTTCTTTCTCAATTTCCTTTAAGGGCCTAGTCATGGAATCTAAGGCAATGTCCATGACTTTTTCTTCAGGGGCCTCCAACATTAATGGAAGAAACGAGAGAGGTTACGTTTACACCGGAGACCTGTCTCGGATGATTGCATCGGGATGCACTCCCACGAAAGACACTTACAGACCAGTTACGGATAAAAGTCTACAATTAAAAAAAAAATGGTATAAAAACAGAAATGGTTCCGCTGACAGGATTCCGTACAGTCTTTACTTATTAAATTTCACGCAAGAAACTTCGGTCGACACGCGGTCATGGAAATCGAACCAGAAACCAAGTAGTTGTAAAACGGACTCTTTAACCACTCAGCCATGCCGGCACGCACGTCAGCGTGTGTGAGTCTCTCTCTTTCTTTATTTTCCCTTTCTTTCTCTTTTTCTCTCCCCCTCTGTCTCCTTTTCTCTTCTTCTTTCTCTCTCTCTTTCTCTCTCCCTCTCTCTTTCCCTCTCATGTGATCGTCTGCTTTTGTTTGCTTGCCAGCCCTACCCTTACTTTTCGTTCTCCTCCTGCTCCTACTACGACTTCTGCCTCTTTCTCTATCTGTTTGTTCCCTTTTCACTCACTCACTCACTCACTCAAACACTCAATCAATCAATCAATCAATTACTCACTCACTTATTCAATTCCTTTTTTTCTCTTTCTCTCCCTCCTTCTTTTTCTCTCTCATTTATTCTCTCTTTCTCCCTCAATCTAGCCCTTCCTCCTTCTCTCCTTCTTTCCCTCTCTCTCCTCTCTCTTTCCATCTCTCCCTCCTTCTTTTTCTCACTCATTTGTTCTCTCTTTCTCTCTCAATCTAACCCTTCCCCTCTCTCCCCTCTCTCTCCTCTCTCCCCACTCTCTTTCCGTCACTCTCTCTTTCCTTCGTTCACTCACTCTCGTTCTACTATTATAGTCGTCTGCTTGTTTTAAAATTCTCTCTTTTTCTTTCTGCATTACTCTCTCTTTTCTCCCCCTTCCTCGCCTCTCTCTCTCCCTCTCTCACATTTTCTCTCTGTCTTAGTTTCCCCTCCACCTCCTATTCTCTCTCTCCTTTTATTTCTCCTTCCATTCTTACCCTCCCTCTTTCCTGAGTATGTCTATGTCGACTTGCCACTTCTCTCTCTCACCCTCACTTTCACTCAGTCTTTCTTTCGGTCCCTCTCTCTTCCATGCATGTTTATGTCAATTTGCCACTGCTTTCTCTCTCCTTCTCTTTCTCTCTTTAGCTCTCTCTATCTCTCTTTACCTCTCTCTCTCTATCTACCAGTCAAACTATCTCTCGCTCTCTCTTTCACTCTCTCATTATCCATCTCCTCAGCTCTCACCCTTTAGTAGAAAATGCTAATAGTGGTGGTGGTGGTGGAGATGATGACGTATGTGATAATGATGGCGGTGATGCTGTTCCTAGTAATTACGATAGTGATGATGATAGGTAGTCGTTAGGTTGTTATTTAGCCCTGAGAGACAACCACATTATCAAAAGTGCTCCAGTCATGACCAAACAGTTATTTGCTCAATGTATCTACGACTACGTTATTCCAATGTGTTTTATCTTCTTCTACAAAACGGTGGGTTGTAATTTGAAGGACATTTAGCTGCTATATCTAGCAGACCGAGCGATCATATAGAACTTCTCCCAGTATCTTGCTTGCTTGTTTGTAGTTCAAGCTCTAGATCCGTCTCAGTCAAAGACCTTCAGAATACAATCATCCAGTTTAATTTGTATGAATAGTCTGCCCAAAGCTGCTTTATCCAAAGTGCCATTTTTTTTTTCTGTACGGTAAGCTGTAGTTTAGAGGATATTTGGTTGTTGTTTCTAGCACGTAGAGGCAGGTTTTGAGAGAGAATGTAGTAACGTTGCTGGTGGATATAATGGGTGATATATAATGGGTAGTGGAGGTGGTTATGGAAGACGGTGAAAGGAAATAAAGTGTAGGCTGTAGTGGGGTGTGATGCCTAGTGATGATGACGGTGATGCTGACGGAGGTGGTGATGGTGATGGAGGTGGTGACGATGGTTGTTGTTTTATGTTAGAATAATACAAATACATCTCCTAAATACACTCACGCATACATACATACATACATACATACATACATACATATATATATATATATATAGAAATAGAGAGAGAGAGAGAGAGAGAGAGAGAGAGGGAGAGAGAGAGAGAGAGAGAGAGAGAGAGATGGGCAAGCAGACAGACAGGTAGATAGGCGGACGGACAGACAGACAGGCAGGCAGAAACAGATAGACAGACAGATAGATAGACAGATAGACAGATAGACAGAAATAGATAGATAGATAGATAGATAGATAGATAGATAGATAGATAGATAGATAGATAGATAGATAGATAGATAGAAATAGATAGATAAACAGACAGGCACACTGATAGATAGATAGATAGATAGATAGATAGATAGATAGATAGATAGATAGATAGATAATTGATATGTTGAAATAGACAGGAAAAATAACTGTTGTTTAAGACTTTCTTGTGTATTTAAATAAGTTTAAATGATACACAATGTTGCTTGAAATCTCATATATATATATATTCAACACCATAATCTTAAATTTCATTCTATAGCATGCACACACAGACACACAGACACACAGACACGCGCGCGCGCACGCTTGCATGCGTGAACACAAACACACGTACGGGCACGTGAACGCACTTGTACATATATATATATATATATACACACATGCATACATGTTACACAAATGTGTGTGTGTGTGTATACATATACATATATATTAATTATACCTATATATATATATATATATATATATATATATATATATATATATATATATATATATATATATAATGCTACACAGTATGCAGATGAGGTGATTAATCATACCTTGTGTATCGATACATACATACATGGGTATAGATAGATAGATAGATAGATAGATAGATAGATAGATAGATAGATAGATAGATAGATAGATAGATAGACAGACAGACAGAAACAAATAGATAGATAGATAGATAGATAGATAGATAGATAGAAGAAGATATTAGTATATTGAACCTAATGAAATCTAGGCAAAGAAATTGTGTGGGTGTGAAAGACTAAGGGAGGTAACTCTTCTGTTCTTTATTTTACCTTTCTGTATTAAATATTTGTTATGCCGCGAAATCCATGATTTAATTCGTCCTGCGAGTTAATTTCAAACTGTCTTTGATAATTATTCTCTGACAGCCTTTATATTCTGGAAAGCGCCGCGGGCAATTAGAAGATTGTCAGATTGTATAACGAAGCATTACCGGAAGCAAATAGATGAAAAACATCCTATATTAGACCGAATATCTGACTACAGCCGCTTGGTATCGAAGAAAAAAGTGCGGACGCTACAAACAAGATAGAAACAACCAACAATCAATCTCTATGAACACTATGGAAGCTAGCATCTATCATTTGGGATGGATGATGGAAGCAGGTTATGAAATAGCTGAGAACTGGAATTTTTGTTTTGTTATTTTTCTTGAGTTTCAAAACACGTGAAGCCAGTTACCCGTTTTCCATGGCGTGTAAGTAACCGAGGTCACGACAATCCCTACATGAACAGGACACTGGTTCGTTGCTGGGTTTAAGGCCAGCAAATTTGAAGGGAGAGGACAGGTCGATTACATTGAACCTCATTACTTGACTGGTACTTATTTAACGAACACCGAAGGCTTGAAAAGCAAAGTTGAACCTCGGCAGGTTATGAACTCAGAACCTAAAAGAACTGGAAGAAATGCTACTAAGCATTTTGTTCGACGCGCTAATAATTCTGCCATCTCGCCGGAAAAGAAAAAAAGATAATAATAACAAGAGCACTCAGAGAGTGCAAACCACCGCCAAAGCAACACCAATGTCCTCTCAACGATTAATCAGTGATGGTTTTTAAAATGAAAATATCTGAAATCAACTCGACTGATCTCACAAACGAGAATACTCAAAATGAACCCGACCGCTCTCTAAAAATTAAGTAAAAACCCGGAAAAATAATCCAGATCGATCCCAAACTCTAATCAGTTCGTGCCAGTCACGAGGCCAAACATCCCTGAAAGTTTCATCTGAATCCATCCAGGGGTTCTTAAGACATCTTGTTCACGAGCAAACAAACAAACAAACAAACAAACAAACAAACGCGACTGAAAACAATCCCTCCACCTTAGCGAAGACGGAGGCAATAATAACGTGAACGTGGTTCTAACGACATACAGTTACAGATCCTTGGAATATTCAGATACGCAGTAAGATGTCTTTGAATGCAAGAACTATACAATTTGGCTGACTGTTGCGATGTACTGTGACGAAGGAGAGAAATGTGTTTGGTTTCGGCTGAAGAAAATGTTGCTGAGTGTCAGGTGAACTCATTTAGTGAATTGGCTGAATTGTTAGCGCATCCAATAAATAGACCTCCTAGTATTTTTTCCGAGTTTGCGATCAGGGTTCAAATCCTACTGAAATCGAATTTGCCTGTCATCTCGTCGGGGTTGGTGATAAAAAAAATTTTAAATGTACTGCTCAGCGAGTTGGTATATCAGATACATTTTAGCATTTGTTTTGGCTCTTTGCGTTCCGAGTTCAAATTCCGCCGAGGTCGACTTTGCCTTTCATCCTTTCGGGGTCGATTAAATAAGTACCAGTTACGCATTGGGGTCGATATAATCGACTTAATCCGTTTGTCTGTCCTTGTTTCTCCTCCCTGTGTTTAGCCCCTTGTGGGCAGTAAAGAAATGTTTGCACGCCAGGCGAAATGCTTAGTGGTATTTCGCCTGTCCTTATGTTCTGAGTTCAAATTCCGCCGAGGTCGACTTTCTCTTTCATCCTTTCGATAAATTAAGTACCAGTTGGGTACTGGGATCGATCTAATCAACTGGCTCCCTCCTACAAAATTTCGAGCCATGTGCCTAGAGTAGAAAAGAATACCGCGAAGCATTTTGTCCGACATACTAATAGCTTTGTCAATCAACTCCACTATTCTAAGTGTAAATGATAATCGCTTGTGGTTTAGGCCACGTGATCAGCAATATTTAGGGGACTGAGTTAGTCAATACCACCCACTTCAGTCCTTAACTGGTACTTTATTTTATTGAGTCCAGAAGGACGAAAGGGAAAAACTGATCTTGGCGAGATTTGAACTCAGAACGTAAAGAACTATACAAAATACTGTTAAGCATTTATTCCGACGCGTTAACGTTTCTACCCGCTCGCAGCCATAATTGTTTCGAATTTGCTACAAGGCCAGCAACTTTAGTGGGCCGGTATTATTCGATTACATCGCCCCAAATTCTGAATTGGTGCTTATTTTATCAACCCCCGAATACACACTTTCACGTGCACGAACCCATCTTTCCTCCATTCTTGATAGAGGACTAAGATCCGAAACATCAATACTCATCCTCTTCCTTTTTTTAAGCTTTAAGCTAATACAATACTTATTCCAAATGTATCCCTCTTGTATTGTCTTCTTCTTTTTGTTTTTCTTTGTTCATTACACTTACACTTATACACGCACCCGCACACACACACACACACACACACACACACACACACACACGCATACACACGTTCTTATTCCAAACCTTTCCCTTCTCCTCTTTCTGACGAAGAGCCATGTTCAAAACGTTATACACCCGCTCTCTTTCCCATCTTATACTGAGCGTCACAGGCTAATACATTCCATTTGTACGTCCTTTTGACTTTTGTTGGCTTGTTATTTCTAATTTTCGATTTGCCAAAATATATTCGCATACCTGGCAACCCTGGCTGCCTACCGTGGAATATAAATTTTTTTTTTTCCGCTTACCGTACTTCCATAAGGAAAAATATCCACAACCTTCCGTCCCAATAAACCACTATTGTTTCTGAAAGTTGTTTTTTATATTTTCTACGGAGTGCTTGAAGCTCACTTTCTTCCTTTGCCTCGATCTTTCGATCTTACACACACACACACACACAGACACACACACACACACACACACATATATATATATATATTTTAGTTTACCTTACTTTTTAGACATTTTAGAGACTTAAAACAATATATTTATCGATTCTAGAATGAATTGAACACACACATACACACACACGCACACACACACACACACACATATTAAATCTTGCGTTGGCCATATGGTATTGTTCCTGTGGTTTTCCACCCTTATGTATCCATTTTTACTATAATATGAATTCTAGCTCATGCTGTGCACTTCAACTCTAGCCCGTCTTTATGTACTGTTATATTAACAATATATATTTATACAAAAGATTACAGCTTATATATATGTATGTATACACACACACACACACACACACACACACACACACGCACACACACATCTTTAATTACTTTTCGCAAGTGACTTAAATCTTCTCAAAGTCAAACGGCCTGGAAACCACGTTCAGGGAAGAAACAATGCAATATTTAACCAGGGGAAACAGCATTTTAGATTCCTGCTTCACAAACAATACAGAAGTCATCCAAAATGTTTAAGTAGCGAAGAAATATCGACGATTTTCTCGAATCACAATGTAGGAAGACTAACAACGTGAGGTCCAAAAGAAAACATAGATGCGACGCGACAAGATGCTCACGGATTCTGTCCAGCCTCAAATACCAAAAAGCTAAATGGAAATTAATTCCAAAAGATAAGATGTCCTGAAACAAAATTGGTTCCAAAGTCTGTCTACACATAAAAAAAATTAAGAAATTTATGCTAATAACGCAAGCTATGTGCAATAAATATGTCCCAGAAAGAAAGCCAGCATATACAAAAATATGTTTCTGAGAAAAAGGAAAAATCTTATGGTACATAAAATACAGATCAAAAATCTCTTAAAGGATTGATTTGTTGTTGGCACTCCGTCGCTTACGACGTCGAGGCTTCCAGTTGATCCGATCAACGGAACAGCCTGCTCGTGAAATTAACGTGCAAGTGGCTGAGCACTCCACAGACACGTGTACCCTTAACGTAGTTCTCGGGGATATTCAGCGTGACACAGTGTGTCAAGGCTGACCCTTTGAATTACAGGTACAACAGAAACAGGAAGTGAGAGTGAGAGAAAGTTGTGGTGAAAGAGTACAGCAGGGTTGGCCACCATCCCCTGCCGGAGCCTCGTGGAGCTTTTAGGTGTTTTCGCTCAATAAACACTCACAACGCCCGGGCTGGGAATCGAAACCGTGATCCTATGATCGCGAATCTGCTGCCCTAACCACTGGGCCATTGCGCCTCCACCAAAGGATTGATAACGGCTAAAAATCTCACTTAAAAAGCGCAAACATAGAAACTGAGGAAAAGATCACACATACCATAGAGAAGGAAGAGAAACTATGGTTTAAGAAATATCGAAAAAAAAAAAAAATTG
>NC_142933.1:25139299-25176799 GCF_046866305.1 Octopus bimaculoides
TTATTCAACAAATATGAAGTTGTATGCTTACATAATCATACAATGTTTCATTTGGTGTCCCGTATGTTCTCTTAATGAAACAACATTCCTGGCCTGTTACTGGTGTATAGTTTTCAGAATCTTGAAAATTAGTGGTATCTATTTGCATAGGCTCAAATTTTGCATCTGATGTCAACCTTTGTATTTGTTCCACAAATTTTCAAAGGTATTGTAAAAGTGTGGCGCGCGACTTGTTGGATTTCGGAAGTTGTATATTTGTTGGTTATATTGAAATTTAAAAGTATCGGTCGTTACATCGAAATAGTGATTATTGAAAAAACAAGTGTTGGAAACCATGGAACTTGTAAGGCGTAGATATCAGCCGAGTGCATTAATAAAGTAAATTATACGCAAAAGACGTTACATTATGAGATAAATATTTTGACAACACAAATATTTATTTGCAAATATATATTGTATATACGTTGTGCGACTTTAAGACTCATGGCTTTGAGGTTCGATACGTAGGGTGAGATAAAACAAAGTTGTACAAAATCACAAATATTATTTTACTATAGTTTCTTCTTTCGAATTCTCGAACTGAAATATAATTAATAAGATAATGCCTATATAGATATTGAGTTTAACAATTTTCCCTTGTTTGTCAGTGTTGATAACTTTAACTCTGACATCAGATAATTTGCGAGCCCCTGAGAATGCAACATATAGCTGACCATGGCCGAATACAGGTTCAGGTAAGAACAGCCCCACTTTATTAAATGTCTGTCCTTGTGATTTATTGATAGTCATTGCATATGACAGACGAACGAGAAACTGGTTTCTTTCTATAATGAATGGCAAGTTTGAGATGCGCATGCGTTAAGTGATAGGTGATATAAAAAAAAATTAGTTCAATTAAAAAAAATTACTTTCATTACGCACTCACCATCGCCACCTCCACCCAAGCCCACCACCACCAAAATTTCTCTCTCTCTCTCTCTCTCTCTCTCTCTCTTTCTCTCTCTCTCTGTCTTTCTTTAATCTCACCATCAGAACATCACCCCTCTGCTAAAATGATATTCCTTACTCTCCTCTATATTACTACCTCCAACTAACTTTTTAACCACGCAATAAATACTACGTTCACAGGTCATGGACGGTTCTCTCTCTGCCTTTTCTCTCTCCCCATTTCTTTCTCTCTTTTTCTGCCTCACTCTTCGCCTTATACTCCTTTTCTCTCTCTCTCTCTCTCTCTCTCTCTCTCTCTCTTTTTTTTTTTCTTTCTCATGTTCTGTCTCTCTTTCCCTTCAACTAATCACGTAAAAACGTTACAATTGCGTTCCCTCAACCTCATGTTGTGCATGCTTCTCTCAACCTTTTTTTCTCTAATCACGTGAAAGCATTACCGACGGGCTAAGTAACGTACTGACAAGCAGAATTATTATCGTATATATATATATATATATATATATATATATATACTGATAATATATCTGATAATAATTATTGTCAGACACACACACACACACACACACACATATATATATATATATATACATATATATATATATATATATACATATATATATATACATATATATATATATATATATATATATATATATATATATATATATATATATATATATATATATATATATATACACATATATATATGATCATGTATATGTATGTATATATATATATATATACATATATATATGTATATATATTTATGTATATATATATATTTATGTATATATATATATATATATGTATATATGTATATATATATGTACATATATATGTATATATATATATATACATGTATATATATATATGTATATATATATATGTATATATATATATACACATATATATATAATATTGTATATGTATGTATATATATATATATATATATATATATATATATACATATATATATGTATATATATTTATGTATATATATGTATATATATATTTATGTATATATATTTATGTATATATATATGTATATATATATGTATATATATATATATGTATATATATACATGTATATATATATATATATATATATATATATATATATATATATATATATGTATATATATATGTATATATATATATGTGTATATATATATATATATATATATATATATATATATATATATATATATATATATATATATATATATATATATATATATATGAAGATTAAAAGTTTGAGGTTATAAAATTACCAAATGAATAATGAATAGAGTGTAAAAGGGTAACGTCATAGGACTATTATTAATCTAAATCGTTGTTTCTGACACTTCAGGAAGTCAATATCCATTTAATCTATTTTATTCATTCAAATAGTCTTTAAACTATTTATTCATTTAGTAATCACTTCAGAGGATTAATACTCATATAATTAATCGTTTCCTCGGGATGTTTATTTATCTTTCTCATAGATATACGTTGAGCAGTAAAAAAAATCACTATCTTCATTTGTATCACTTTAAGACTTCTAAACTAACGAGCGGATAGACCGCAAAAGTAGTGACTTATTTCCGAGGATAAAGAGATAGCGTACTCTGTCGTCGGTACTAGATGAGTACGATAAGACCTTACTACCAACAACAGCACCCAGTCTGTTACAGTCCGAAACTGTAGCGGTAGCAAAGGACGTCGACATGAGTTTGGTCATAGAAGCTAGTCACCTCACAGTCCATCTTTCTTCTGTAGCAGCCACAGCAACCAATTGCACCATCATATCACCTCGTGATGATGTTGAAAAGGGCTGCAAAACAATCGACAAGAACAAACTATCAGAAAGAGAATCAAAGGAGCAATAATAATAAAGGATCCAAAGAAATAGGTAAATCCAAAGAGAAGGTAACCCAAGTGTGAGAAGTTTCTCCTCTTTCTCAGAAAAGGGTCATGGCTTTTCTCGTCTTTTGTACTGAGAATGAGCAACTGATGGGCTATTCAAATGATATAGACGAGGAATATAGATTGGATTCTGTGTAGATATGCGAGGAAATTGGAGACCACCAAGTAGAGCATTCCAAAAAGAGGTTTCACATATGATCGATCTTCATTTATTACTGAATACTGTGCTCTCCCTGGCACGCATAAACGTTCGCGAGTCCTTTCAGGATGACATATTCTCGTTACCCAAAAGAAATAAGGTGAGATTGTGAAAATATTTGAGTATTTGTGTGCTCAAACACACGTTAACTCATGAGTTCCAACTTGTGTATAACACGGAAATAAATCCATCTTAGCTAAGTTGGGTCATTCGTGAACGTGTAATTAATCATATTCTCTGCAATTTTGTTTATGATATTTCCTAACGATTCTTAATTATTATTAAAAATATAGATTATTTACTCATCCTTCATGATGTACAGAAGAACAAAGAATCAAAAACACAGATCAAACAGTAATGATCTATTTTAGGAAGACTACGTTTGTCTGACGGAAGTTTTACATTACAACTTTTTCCGAGATAGGTTAATGTTACTTTTTATTAACTTTGTTTTTTGTTTCTATACGCAATGTTAGGAGATGAAAGATTTATAACCTTTGACTCCTACCATCTCTTTAAGCAGTATTTCATCAATATAGTTCAAGCCTAAGGCGGCGAGTTAGCAGAAACCTTAGAACACCGGCCGAAATGCTTAGCGGTATTTCGTCTATCTCTACGTTCTGAGTTCAAATTCCGTCGAGGTCGACTTTGCCTTTCATCCTTTCGGGGTCGATTAAATAAGTACCAGTTACGCACTGGGGTCGATGTAATCGACTTAATCCGTTTGTCTGTCTTTGTTTGTCTCCTCTGTGTATAGCCCCTTGTGGGTAGTAAAGAAATAAGAAACGTTAGCACGCTGGGCGAAATGCTTAACGATATTTCGTCCGTCTTTACGTTCTGAGTTCAAATTCCGTCGAGGTTGACTTTGCCTTTCTTTCTTTCGGGGTGGATGAATTAAGTACCAGTTGCGTACAGGGGTTGATCTAATCGCCTGATCCCCTCCCCAAAACTTTCGGGCCTTGTGCCTAGAGTAGGAAAGAATATATTTCAAGTCTATTTCTGATGGCCCGAAAGAAGGAATTAAAGTAAAATAGTATTCCTGAATCTTTTGACTTTATCTCTCTCCCTTTCTCAATCTACACCCACTCATACATATTTAAAATAACCCCTTCGGTTATGAATGGCCATGGGATTGCACTTAGAAAGCTCCAATCCGAGGCACAAGTCCGGGTAAGATTCTTTATGAAAGACCAGTAACTGGCCATGCATATCAGCCTCCCCTCCACACGTCACCGATGCTATCCAAAGGAATGATAAAGGCCGATACAGCTTGGCACCAGTGACGTCGCAACTCATTTTTACAACAAAGTGAACTGGAGTAACGTGAAATAAAGTGTCTTGCTTAAGAACACAACACACGGCCTGGTCCGGGAATCTTACTCACTACCTCATGATTGTAGTCCAACACTCTAACCACTGAGCCATGCGCCTTCACACATACATATATATTCTACATATATTCTATTATGTTATATATTCTTAAATACATACATACATACATGCATGCATGCATACATACATACATACATACATACATACATACATACAAGGTTTTTTGTGGTTATTATAATAATAATTTATCCGATCAACAGAACAGTCTGCTCGTGAAAGTAACGTGCAAGTTGCTAAGTACTCTACAGACACATGCACCATTAACGTAGTTCTCAGGGAGATTCAGCGTGACAGAGAATATGACAAGGCCGCCCTTTGAATTGCAGGTACAACTCATTTTTACCAGCTGAGTGGGCTGGAGCAACGTAAAATAAAGTGTCTCTTGCTCGCGGATACAAGGCGCTGCCGATAATCGCACTCGCGACGTCACGGTCGTGAACCACTTACTCTAACCACTTAGGCACGTGCCTTCACTGATTATATATATATATATATATATATATATATATATATATATATATATATATATATATATATATATGCATATATCTATGCATATCTGAATACAGGACATCAAAAAGAAAAAAGTTAAACACAATGAGAGACGAAAATATAAAAACGAAAACATAGAAAACGAAATTTTTTCGAACAACGAAAAAAAAAAAACTGAGAAACGAGACATGCAACATAAAGAGTATACCCCTTCGTCAGTTGTCCCTGTTCCATCTACTCCGCGTTTCGAAAGCAAGGACAATACGCGACTTTGTTGGAACAGTCCTTCCCGCAAAGCAAATTAAATAAAATTTGGAATTTTTTTGCGGTGAGTGAAAGTGTTAACAAGAACAGGACAGTGAGAACAAGACAGTAAAAACAATACACACACACACACACACACACACACACATATATATATATATATATAATACAAATAATAAATGAGTATATGCATATATACCTACATGTATGTACATACCTACATCTACATGTACATATAGATGCATATCTGGGTACAGGACGTTGCAAAAAAACGTGGACAAAATGATAAACAGAGTACAGAAAACACACAGGCCACATACAGAACATTTCCTTCATCAGCTGCCACCATTCTAAAACTAAGCGCTTCGAAGGGTTAGGGCAGGACACATCGTTAGAATGGCTCTTCCCACGGACCACAAATTAAATTTGTACCACGGAGGAATGTAGTGGCGGACAGAAAACAAGACAGGAAAACGAAACAGTGAAAATAAACAAAAAAAGGCTATACGGCCAGACGTGAAAAAAATACATGGCTTATATAAGTATGTAAGGCTTTGTTTGTCTATGCGTGTATATGTGGTACGCATGCATTTTTAAAATCGCTTCACTCCAAACACCAACCGACATTGTATCTGTACCCAATTTCATATATTCTACTAATGTGGAAAAAAAAAAGTAATGCCAGCTTTATCACATTCTCTGTCATGCTGAATCTCGTTGAGAACTACGTTAAGCACATGTGTATCTGTGGAGCGCTTAGCCACTTGCACGTCACTTTCACAAGCAAGTTATTCTGTTGATCAGATCGACTGGAACACCCATTGCCGTAACCGACGAAGTGCCAATCATGTATGTATGTATGTATGTATGTATGTATGTATGTATGTATGTATGTATGTATGCATGTATGTATGTATGGGAGTATAAAATTAAACGGTCTTAAATTTAGGCGTTTAAAACACGAATGCATAAACCGAAAATGAGTGGCTTCATACTGGAAATAGAATTTTGTTATTTATTCAATATTAGAGACGGCAGTCACTTCGAAATTTCACCGTGATCACCATTTCACAACAAAATTCAAAATCCCATATATCAATTATAAAAAAGGGTGCAAATACTTAAATCAATGATATATATATATATATGTATACATCTTTTACTCTTTTACTTGTTTCAGTCATTTGACTGCGGCCATACTGGAGCACCGCCTTTAGTCGAGCAAATCGACTCCAGGATTTATTCTTTTTGGAAGCCTAGTACTTATTCTGTCGGTATATTTTGCCGAACCGCTAAGTTACGGGGACGTAAACACAGCACCATCGGTTGTCAAGCTTTGTTGGGGGGACAAACACAGACACATAAACACACATACATACATACATACATACATACATATATATATATATATATATATAAAAACAAATAGTAAATGAGTATATGCATATATACGTACAGGTATGTGCATACCGACATCCACCTGTATGTATAGGTGCATATCTGGGTACAGGACATTGCAAACAAAACGTAGACGAGAAAACACACAAGCCACATAGAGAACATTCTACTTCATCAGCTACCCCCGTTTTAACACCGGTGTTTCGAACAGCTGGGCAGGACGCATCGTTAAAACGGCTCTTCCCATGGACCGCAAATTAAATTTGTATACAAAAATTAAATCTTGCCATGGAGGAATGTAGTGGCGGACAAAAAACAAGACAGGAAAACAAACAGAAAAGGCTTTACGGCCAGACGAGAAAAATTATGTGTGTATGAACGCTGTGAGGCACGAACTTGAAAGTAGGGACGAGGTAGTTCGCGTGTTTTCTCGGCGATAGCCACGACGGGCTTCTTTGAATTTCCATCTACCAAATCCACTCACAAGGCTTTGGTCGGCCCGGGGCTATAATAGAAGACACTTGCCCAAGGTGCCACGCAGTGGGGATGAACCCGGAACCATGTGGTTGGTAAGCTAGCTACCTACCACACAACCTCCTCCTCGTTTGTTAAATATATATATATTTATTTAACAAACCACCATCCAATTTTATGAGTTTCGAGAAAAGGGACATCGTTAACATATCTACCTAAATTGAAAAAATCAAATGTATAAATCTCCAGTATGATAAACAATATTCTAAAATTCTTTTAAAATTTAGCTTTTAACTCCAATTTCCAGATGGTATCCTATCTACGTTATTATTACTATTTCTAAGAAAATGATATATTGCTTTTCTGACATTAAGTATCCACTAAAATACAGGAATAGCAAATATTAATGTACCTTAATATAGCCCCTTTTTATCTATTTTGAATCACGCTATGCGCACTAATTTAATCAATACACACACACACACGCACACACACACACACACACACACACACACACACACACACACACACACACACACACACACACACACACAAACTCACGCACACACAGAGAAATACAATATTAAGTGTATTTTTCTAAGTATGTTTGAATAATAATAATAATAATAATAATAATAATAATAATAATAATAATAATAATAATGATAATAGTAATAATAATAATAATAATAATAATAATAATAATAATAATAATAATAATAAATGCCCTGATGCAGTACCAGGCAATGGCTCGCATGGCTTCTGATCTTAACTGATTGGAAGTATTATCATGTACATTGTTTTGTCTAGGTATAAAAAGATGGGCTACAGCAAATATTCTACTCAATACCACAGATTTGCTTGTCAGTTGTTTGACCTTAACCAGTTGAGCATGTCCTTTGGTGGATGACGATATGTGCATCTCTGATCATGAGCAGAAGTAGTGGGAGAGTACTATAGCCATGTGTTGAGAGGAATTCTTTGGGGTTTGGATAATTCACCTTTGGAAACAGGTGTTTCATTCAACATGCTTAAGCAACCCTTATTCAAGGACCTTTTGAGTGGGATGGGCTACCCATCCTGATGAAAATTCTAACTGGGCCCCACCTGCAAGATCATGTGCTGTTTATCTTGATATGAGATTACTATGTCGCGCACAAATGATTGTGATGCATGCGCCTGGTGTACCCTTATCAAACGGGTAGTCATGATGGGTATAATGGGCTTCGTATATTTTACCCCAGTATCACTTTGATGGCATGCGCTGGTCTCTCACTCAATAATAATAATAGTAATAATAATAATAATAATAATAATAATAATAATAATAATAATAATAATAATAATAATAATCTAAGTTTGGCACAATTCCAGCAGTTTTTTGAGGAGGGAGCAAGTCGATTACATCGAACCCTGTACTTGACTGGTACTTTGTTTTATCGGCCCCGAAAGGATGAAAGGGAAAGTTGACCTCAACGGCATTTGAACTCGGAACGTAAAGCCAGAAAAAATGATAGTATTTTGTCTGGCGTGCGACCGTTTCTGGCAATAATAACAATTACAACAACATTTTTTTAAAACCAGAAACATTGAATGAAGGAGACGTTACAAACATAGGTTACGATTTTTGTGAGAGTTTACATAAAATCGGGTGAGAAGAAAATGAGGAGAAGGAACATAAAGTAAAAACTATATATAGTGTATAGAATATATGACTACAAGGATGATACAGTCCTCCTGGTACACAGATGTATTCCAGACTGTTGCTCTCCGATCTACCGGTACAGTGTAAGTCTATATATTCTATTTTCGTCTCAGTGACACAACATTTGACAAATTTACTGGATAACAACACTCCCTTCTCTACTCCCATCTTCCTTTCCAGGTGGACCTTGAAAAATCGATGAAAGCTTGACCAAAGAGGAAAATGTCTGCCTTTAACCTTTTCAGCATTTTACTACACAACTTCTTTCGCCATTACTACAAGATACAGGTAGTATTGCCCTTCTTTGATATGCCTTCTCAACCATGTTAAAGGAGTGTAGTGTATGCCTCAACGATCGACTGTTTTCAGGTTGCAAAATGTGACTTGTTCCGATGCCTACATTTAGAAATTTTCTCAGTTCTTTTTAAATGTCTGCCCCACCCCTTTTTGTGAGGATGGAATATTTTTCATCGTTGTTGAGACTGCAGTCATTTATGCAAAAGGTTTACTTGTAGTAGTAATTTGCTCTAACTTTTTTTTTTTTTTTGTTGAAGTGCAGTATAGAAAAATGTATTAATATTGACGTCTCAAGTAGCATATATAACTTAATAATGTTATGCGGGGAAATTAATGTTTACTATGACAGCTTGAAGTTCACTTGAAGCTGTCATTGTAAAGGTATATATTGATGTAAAAGCTTTACTAGTATAAATTAATTATTTGTGACGGAAGTAGTATTAATACCAAAGAGTAATCATTATACCCAACTTAACAAAGCATCTTTGTTAAGGTGAATATAAAGATTACCCTTATTAGTATAATTAGATGTCAAATTATGGTTAATATTTTATTTACATAATTAAATGATAAATTAAGGTTGTTATTTGAAAGCAACTTCTAGAATAACAACAAATATTTACCAATGACGAGACTCAATACTGAGAGTAGACTCAAATATAAAAATTTGTTTGACCAGTTATTATAAAGTCCATTTTGAAGCTGCTAAAATTGATTTTATGATAGATATAATTATACATTGTAGACACCATTTTAAGTACATTTGTTTCTGTTGAGTTCAGAAATATAAAGGAAACACGTTGAAGAAAATAAAGAAAATAAAGAAAATATTTTATGAAAGTAAGGATGTAAAAATATTAAAACTGTCTCTGCTTCGTGTTCCTTCCGACACTCTCTATATTTCGCTATTTCCGCATAAAAATTTGATTGGCCTACTGTAAAAATCAGCCAAATGTTTCTCATTTCACACCATCTCACACACTTACAAATACTCTTAGTATTTGTTTATTCAAAAAATACTTAATACTAGAAATTTATTTCGAGGGTCGATGAAAGTAACTTTTTATGCCGTTTAACAACCGGCTTCTTTAGCTAATGGTGATATCTTTTTGAAGTTTATCGAGTTTCGATATCAATTTGTTTGGTAGGGAATTTTTATTGGGGTAAAACAATAAAAAATATTGAAGTGAATAATTTTTATGAGCTAAAATACAAGAATATATTTTCATTATGTAACAAAACGAAAATATTTTCTCCAAAATATTTTTATAACGTGAATTATTCAATATTTTTCAAAAACATCAGACTTAACATCAGACTTAACATCAGAAAATTAAGAGAATAAAGGAAATTGTCAACTACTGTTCAACGACTGGAGGTTAAATCACATGAAATAAACGAGATCACTCACGCTTAAAATTCTCATCGAGTAACTCAGTGAATAACACGTGTGTGTCTGTTAATATGATTAGTGGAAAAGTACTCATAGATATTGTAAAAATATGTCTACAACACACACACACACACACACACACACACACACACACACACACACATGCATATTTTTACGTTATCTATTGAACATTTTTCCTTTAGTCATGGGGAAGCAATGATCAAAATTTTCTGTTACATAGATATTTGAATCAAATTGACATGTTCATATTACGCAGCTATCTTTAAAATTAAAAAAAATTCACAACTAAAACTTACCTATTTCATTTAAATGTTAATTCAATCCTTCTCTCTTTCTTGTTGAAATTGTGGATAACATCATTGTAGAAGGTATTGTTCTTAATGCTTTTTAAAACGGCTTTTTCTATGCAAATTAGAGCTAAACTGCTCAACCTTTCTTGTCCCTGCGAATTTCTTGTATAATTATGAATTCTCCTTAGGTATGAAAAGGAGCGTTCCACTGTAGCATTTGTTGCTTGTAGTGTTAATGATATTAGTTCACAAAGCGTCGTTAACTGGAGCAAAGTTTCATCTAATCCACTATTATGCATAAAGTGAATCTTGAACGGATTTTCCTTTTAATTCAGCATCTTTATACAAAGCAGTAAGTTCGCTTCTTAACTTTTAGCTGTCGAAATGGTCTCCATAAAAATGCTTAAAGCAAGTTAGATATGTTTCCTGGACGTCGTTATTTCGTCTCATTGGATCGAGAAGTGCTGAAAAATGTAATTCATTAAAAGTTTGAAATCGTATCTCAATTTGCTCGCAAATTAAATCTATAATTTTGTAGAACAGCTCTCTGTATCTTTCTTCTCTTTCAAACGCATTTCTTATTTTCTTCATTTGAGGATAAATACCATCAACGTTATCCCAAAATTTAGAAAATCATGCTTTTTTTCTTTCAAAACTTTCACAATTTCATTTACTTTACGAATACACTAGGATATGTCAGATGTTTTTTTTTTTCTGGAGGATGTCAATTGCTGCACTTATGTAAATAAAAACATCTCCAAACACATTTAACAAAAAAACTGAATTCACAATTTTGTAAATTAGAATACAACGCCTGAGCCTAGGTATAGCTTTCCATGACCCATTTACTTGAATAATCAATGATGTTTAGGAATAAATCAGCAAGTTGCCCATGATATTCACGAACTGCTTCTACCAACGAATGGTTCAAGTTCCAGCGAGTTGGCACCATTTTTTGAAAATGCTTTTTAATTTCAGTATCTAATGGATGCACGCGTTTGGTCGATTTACAAAGAAATAACGAAAAAAAAAAACTTTGTGAAAAAAAAAAAATATCTCGTTCTTGAATATTTGCAGCCGCTTGAGACAGAACTAGAATTAATCTATTGGCCATACAATGAACAAAAAAGGATGTTCTGTAATTTGAAAAAGTATAAAATATTAGCTGAATAAACGCAGGAAACTACGCACGTGTTATCTTTTCACCGTTTTTCTGATGGATGCAAAATGTCAACTTTCTTCCCTTTTCCTATGTAAGTGTTACATAACAATTGAGAGAAACTTAATCTGAGTGTATATTTATTACCATCTAAAACTATTCGTTATTAGCTCTTACTAGAAAAAAAATTGTCTTTGTGGAATTTTTATCGGAAAAAACATTAAAGTATTACATCGAAAAGGATGCAACAACTCGTGTTACTTCTCTTGCACAGATTTTTTTTGTGTCGTCTGCCACTGCTTGTCGTCTCGTGCTAATTCCGACAATAAAAGTCTGAATTCTATGATGTCTTGTAGTTTATGTTAATTTTACAGAACATTAGAAGAACGATCTTATGAAAAATAAGTAATGTAGTTCCCATTTTGTTTCTATAATGGACCGCACGCCTATATATATATATATATATATATATATATATATATATATATATATATATATATATATATATATATATATATATATATATATATATATATATAAACAAAATAAGAAATGGAACAAGAACGTAACAGGCGACAACAAAAAATCTGGACAGGTGAAACAAAAAAAGGACAGGAAAAAACAAGGACAGGTCATTCGGAGCTTTTTATCGTCAGTCGAGTTCCAGATCGTCGTTGCAGTTTCGGTCGGTTACACTCGAGACTGTTCCAATCTGGCCGGCCCCAAGAAAATTTAAGCTAAGATAACTAGATTCTTTGGAAGAAAGCAAGCGAATGTATACGAAAACAAGGACGAAAAAGAACGGAGAAATGGTGCACAATTACAAATACAAACAACAGGATATTAAAAACAGATGTCTTTCGACTAAGGACGAATTAAATTAGGCTGGCGTGTGTGGAAGTAAAGCCTTATGGCAGGAACACAAGAGATTAGAGTCATGGGAAGAAATGTAAGAGATGCTACACGGGTAGTAGTCGAACCAAGAAAGGTCAGGCTTGGCGGAACACCGGTCACGTGAAAGGAGAGGAGAGAGTTAAGGGAAGAAAAATTGAAGAATTAGGGAGGGACAAGAAAGAGAGAAAAAAAAAGGAAAGGGACAGAGTGAGGTAAAGGAAGAGGGAAAGTGATGAGAATGAAGGGAAGGCAAGAAATGTGAGAGAGGGAGAGCGGGAAAAAGAAAAGTGGAAAAGACGAAGAAAGAGTGAAGGGGGCTAAAAGAAAGAGTAATATCTAAATTATGTACGACTCTTTTACTATATGATGGTTGTCTACTCCTTATGCAGAATCTGACCACCTCCTGTACTTACATCTTAGATCCATCATGGCGTCTGATGTGGCTTTTTAAACTAGACAATGCATTGGAAAGACACCCGCATAAATTGAATATTTGATTCGGACCACCAAGAACTGCAGTTAAGTTCTGATCTTTGTGGATCTTAAGATATCTTTTGAGGCCTTCGTTAGGCTTGCAGACTTTATGGCATACACGGCATTGAAAGGTGTGCACAGATATGTAGGCAGAGTAGTTGGTGGAAGTTCGTTAGATAGGTGCGTTTAAAAAACTAAAGAAATCCTCAGCCACATCTTAAATAAGAGGAAAGAAATTTTTCGAACATGCCTCCATTCAGAGAAATACAAACTTCAAAATTTCAAACGTATTTTCAGGATCAACCAGACAACCATTACTGGTTTATAATGAAAAGCATGTCTTACTCCAAGTTTGGAAGATTATTGGAGATGGGGCTCGAAGGAGAAACCCAAAGAACCAAGATGAATTCTGGAAATTATTGAAAAATGAATGGAACAATATTACTTCATCATTTTGCTAGAAATTAATTCAGCCCTGTGGTAAAAGATGTCAGGAGGTCATTGATAGTAAAGGGATGTTCACTAAATATTTACAGTAAGGGTTTCTTTTTTGTTCTTGTTCCATTTCTCATTGTTTTTCTAAGTGACCCTTAAATTTTGACCGTTGCAGTTTGGAAGATTATTTATTTATTTCTTCATAACTTACGAAATGTTTATTCCATTCACTTGAAATTTTCACGAAAGACAGATATTAGATATATGTAAATATGTGTAAAATATCCAGTCTCAATGTGTTGATAATCTTCTATAATAAATATTTCAATACACTTGTTCTTACTGACCCTTATATTATGGCCGCTACTCCCTCCTTTCTCTCTCTCTCTCTCTCTCTCTCTCTCTCTCTCTCTCTCTCTCTCTCTCTCTCTCTCTCTCTCTCCCTCTCCCTTTATACACACACACACACACACACATATATATATATATATGAATATGTATATATATATTCTTTTTTCTTTTTTCCCTTAGTCGTTTCAGCTCCGAGCTGTGGCCATGCTGGAGAACCACCATTTGTTATTACTGAGAGCCTCCTCTAATATGTGGCACTTGATGAAGAATGGAGTTTGATGTAGCTACCCTCATTCGCACTTCTTGCCGTGAGGTAGGTTCATCTGGGAATCTCGACAGGAAGAGGTCCAGCCTTGAGTTAAAAACGCCTACGTCTACTTTGTGCAGGTTCTTCAGGCTCGTTGGGAGAATATTAAAAAACTGTGGGCCCCTGAAACCCAGGCTGTTGCAGTAACTGGTCCTGAAGTGCGATGGGATTGCTGGGATCTTTGGAGCTGGTTGGTGTAGGACTTCAGTCCTTTTCAAGCTTACTCCCAGCCCAAAGAGATGGGCGGCCTCTGCAAAGCAGGATGTGATGCGCTGCAAGGCTCTTTCTGTGTGTTCGACAAGTGCGGCATCATCTGCAAAGAGGTTTGGATCAGTTGCTTTTGGGTCTTGGTGTGAGCCAAAAGTCGCCGGGGGTTGAAAAGACTGTCATCCAGACGGTATCTGATGTAAACGCCGTCTTCAGCGTCAAGGTCCGCAGTGGCCTGCTTGAGCATCATGCTGAAGGAGATGCTGAAGAGAGTTGGTGCTAGGACACAGCCCTGTTTCACGCCGTTGTTCATGGAAGAATGGCTCTGATATGTCGCTACTCAGGCGGACTTGTCCTTGATGAAGCAAGATGATCATGGTTAAGAATCTTGGGGGACGGCCAAGTCGGTTTAGGATCTGCCACAGACCTTTAGGATCTGCCACAGACCTTTAGGATCTGCTCACAGTGTCGAACGCTTTTATCAGATCGATAAATGTTACATAAAGTGGCTTGCTTTGCTCCCGGGACTTTTGCTGGAGCTGCCTGAGAACGAAAACCATATCTAATTTCGTTATCATCTTCATCATCATCATCATCATCATCATCATCACCATCATCATCATCATCACATCATCATCATCGTCATCATCATCACTTCATCATCGTCATCATCATCATCATCACTTCATCATCATCATCATTGTCATCATCATCATCATCATCATCATAGTCGTCGTCGTCATCATCATCATCATCATCATCACACCATCATCATCATCATCATCATTGTTGTTGTCCACCATCATCGCCGCCATCGTTATTGTCATCATGACAATCGTCGTCATTGTCCTCCTCCTCTTCTCCTTCCCCCCCTCCTCCTCCTCCTCCGCCCTTCATCCTCCTCCTCATCATCATCATCGCCATTATCACCAACATCAGTTAGGAATCAGGTAGGAATCACTCATACCGAATAGGCAAAAAAAAAAAACAAAAAAAAAACGAAAACTAGACGACCCAGGCCCCAGACGATGATATCACTTCTACTTCCCGCCCTTCACTTCCAAAGAATCATTTCCTGGTTTCACACCAACACCTCGTTTCCAAGCCTTTTGGGGGTATCTTCGGCTGAGTCCATTCTGCCGAAAGCATTCGGGACAAGAACCTGACATTAGGGTAGACAAGTGAGATAGGAGACATCATCTTCCTCTATTCGTCTCAATGATGTTACTGAGGTTTTTCAATCAATTCTGACCTAATCAATAACAAGATATTTACCCCCCACAATCCAGCAAAGGAGCGCCTCCAGGTCGCCCCCAGAGAGCTTATGATGATGATGATGATGATGATGATGATGATGATGATGATGATGATGATGACGATGATGACGATGTTGATGAAGAAGATTATGATGATGGTTACACACTCGAGTTAGGGAGCTATAAACGCTATGTTAGACGAAAGCCTTTTAATGACAGCTCACTGATTCTTCGTCCAATTAACCTACATTATGACATATTTCACATATTTCGCCACCTACCGACTAACATTGAATTATATTGTTCTACAAAACAATAAAGTTCTTTCACCTGCTTTCTCTCTTCTTCTTTTTAATGCTCTCCCCCCCCCCCCCCTTCTCGTAAGCACATTCTTTAACCCCCTTCGTTTATTAATTTCTCTTAAATATTTTATTATTATACCACCCACCCACCCACCCACCTACTTCATTGTGTGTGGGTGGGGGGTGGGGGGTTTCTCCCACCCACCATCCCTGAATATCTTAATTGTTCTTTCTATCTCTGCATCTTATTATCTATCTGCCTTTTTACACTCTCATACACGCATACATACATACATACATACATACATGCAAAGATGCATACGCGCATACGTACATTAATTGTACATACATACATACATACATACATACATGCATGCATACATACATACATACATACGTGCAAACATGCATACATATATACATACATACATACATACATACATACAAGTAAAATAGGTAGTCGTAAAATCTCAGGAAGAGATCAGGGTAATAACTATACCAACAAGTAAAGACATCAAAGTGGCTGTTCCATGCTATTACTAGTTTAACCCCAGGCACATTGCCCGCCAGCTAGTTATCGATGCGATGCTGCACCCTCTATATACAATATATATTGCTAGCAGGTGGAGGGCGAACCCTTATCATCGTCTAGCAGACACCAGAATCGCGAAACTGACTCAGCTTCGAGCTGCTTGGCTCATCCTCATTCGCAAATACATGGCTCCGGAGCGATAGCCATATATATGCATATATATATATATTTATAAACAAAATTAAGGGATCAGCAAACAGGTTGCTTCACCACATACCGAAGTTCAGAAATAGCAGCTAAAAATGCTGCATTTTTAGCTGCTATTTCTGAACTTCGGTATGTGGTGAAGCAACCTGTTTGCTGATCCCTTAATTTTGTTTATAAATGTATAAGAACTTTTAAATAAGTTCCACACCGATAATGGTGCTTACATACCGAAGGGCTTGGTAAAAATTATTAATTATTAATTTATTAATAAATTGATAATTCTTTACCCTTTTAATTGTAATAATTAATTATATATATATATATATATATATATATATATATATATATATATATATATATATACGTATATATGGATGCATGCATGTATGTATAGCGGAGAAGAAAATATGTATCGAAGACGGGATTAGATCGCAATCAATAATATTAGTTTAACGGAAAGTGGTCATCACTAGAACGTTTCCGGCATTGTTCTTCTTTGGATAGTGGGAAAGGAAAGGAAAAAAAGATGAAGAGAAACTAGATAAGGAAAGAAGAAAGCAAATAAAAGTAAAATAAATAAAACGTTCGATACGGTGAAAATAGCCACGTGGAGTTGGTCACGCTGTGCGTTGACTGACTGGACGTTGAATGGTGAGTATCTGGAGTGTTTTCATCTGTAAGAACGGATATAAGGAGAGGCGTGTGTCTGTGAATATATTTGCGTGTGTATATTGATGGGGGTATTACTAAAGCAGCACGGTCCCGAACGCGCAGTCGCGCTAACTAGTCGTGAGTGGTCGATCCTAACCCTAACCCTATTCCTAACCCTAACCCTAACCCTAAACACGTATTCATTTGCACACGCGGGTTAGGGATAGGGTTAGGGTTAGGGATAGGGTTAGGGTTAGGGCTAGGGACAGGGTTAGGGTTAGGGTTAGGGTTAGGGATAGGGTTAGGGTTAGGATCGACCACTCAAGACTAGCTAGCGCGGACGCGCGACTGCGCGTTCGGGACCGTGCTGCTTTAGTCGTACCTATTGATGGTGTGTGAGGAATCTGGAGAGGAAGTTTGTGGACGTAAATGCATGCATGTATGTATATATGTATGTATCTATGTATGTATGTATATTCATATATATATATATATATATATATATATATATATATATACATATATATATATATATATACGACGGGATTCTTTCAGTTTCCGTCTACCACATCTACTCACAAGGCTATAGTAGAAGACATGTGCCGATGATGCCACGCAGTGGACTAAACCCAGAACCGTGTGGCTGGGAAGCAAGCTTCTTTCCACACAGCCACGCCCTCGCGTAACATATATATATATATATATTCCTATTTATATATATATATGTAAGGAACGACCGTGCGAACTCAAAAAGGAGATATGGTGACGAATGGAAAAACAGAGGACTCCTTTTATTTAAACGTGTCACACGGTCGAACACACAAATATATATCTAATGATGATATACAAGATATGTTATACGACGATAACATATGTGACCAGTAATGAAAGACCACAACCGTATAAGATGAATAACAGAGATTTTTTTATGGCGTTAAAGATGTATGTCTGTGTGAGAGTGTGAATGCGACATATAATAACATAATCAAAGACAAGCCGTCATACAAAGAAAAGTGTGTATGTTAGGTATTACAGCAGATGGAAAGAGAGTCAATAACACGTGAGCAATTATACCAGTTCTTTAGTACACTATAGGAAAAGTTCTGTATGTGAAAGTGAGGGGGCTGAGTGTGGCAGGGCTGATCACTAGTTGTGATGTCGTGGCATCGATGCCGGGCCGTGATTCTTGTTATACAGATGTTCGTCGCTGGCTGAGAATTTCTTGTCTGTTTAAGAACTCTTGTCTGTTTATTTACCGTGGTGAAGCTGAGTCACCTAACAGAATCGAAGAGAGAGATGTGTGCCGCGGTGGTTTACTTTGGTGTACATAGAAAGTCGTGTAGACGCTGGTGGAGATTGAGGCTGCTTGGTAGTAATCGTATTGGTCATGACGATGATGCTGGATAGTAGTCGTAGACTCTTGTTGCTGATGTGGCGACTGCGGTGGTCATCGTTGGCTGGACGAAGCTGTTGAAGCGGTCGCTGGCTGATTGTTGCTACTGCTGTCGTGTGGTACACGGAACAGATCTCAAAGAGAAACTGGACCGAGACCAATTTGGTGGGTATGAGTTGATCTATTTATAGCGTATTATCGGCTCACCAGACATCAGAAATATACTCTATCCCGTGACCTTATTAAGGGCTGTGATTGGTCAGTTTGCGTTCTGGCGGGAACGGTTCGAAGAATTTGCCGCTTCAAATAATAATCAGTCACGTGATTACAAGGTTGATGTTTTCCGCTACGTCCGCGTTTGTTTATATTTAAATGAGAAGAATGGCGATAGTAGTTTTGTATCTAATGGCGATAGGTAGTTTCACTACATATATATATTCCTATTATATTTTATATTATTATTTCATTTTTGTTATGTTATTTTATTATATTGTTTTAACCACCAACTTAACACTACACACTGAATTGTGGCAAGGTATGGACGGATTCCGGAGTACCGAGGAAATTATGTATAAATATATCAAATTAAGAATTCTACGAGGTATAGTACAATGCAAAATACCAAACGGAACTTCACCTCTTATATTTCATCTTTCTTCCTCCTTTAACGTCTATGTGATATAATTCTTGGGAGAGAATACATTTGCGGCTGAAGATAGCTTTATATTGTCAATTATACACTGATGTAACAACTATAAAGCATGAAACACGTGTACCGCAGAATCCTTTGTGTTTTGTTTTTATTTTTGCATTTACAATTTATATATATATATATATATATGTAGGTATGTACATATATGTATGTGTATATGCATATATTTATATATTATTTATATTATATTATATTATATTATACATATATATATATGTTATTTATATTATATATATATGTTATTTATATTATATATATATATATATATATATATATATATATATATACAAGAATAAGGGCAGGGAATCGTCAATTAATAATAGAATTAATAATTAACAATTTTGCCAAGTAGTTCAGTATGAAAAAACCTTTATCGGTAAAACCATTTATCATCATAAATATACAGGGATTAGCATTGAGTTGCTTCTCCAACATACTGAAAATTTAGAAATAGCAGTCAAAGAACTACTGATTCTAAACTACAAATTTTTCTCTAAATGGATGGCGATATTTATGGCACACACACACACACACACACACACACACACACATATATATATATATATATATATATATATATATATATATATATATATATATATACAAAAATAAGAGGAATGACCAGCAAAAGTGGACTCCTATATGCTAGAAATAGATGCCGAATCATCTAACCACGAAAAAAATATATGTTCTCAGTAAAGATTTAGCGACACAACAGACTGTAAAAGGGCAAGACAAATGAAAAACTACTAAATAAAAAGAACGATTAACCTACGTACCATGGTTTCATCTGTTAAAATTTACATAAGTAAATATCTACAGGATCATCAGCGTAGTCTGTCGATTTGCGATGTAATTTCCAGAACTAGACACAGGACGTCCAACCGAAAGGGAGCACGTGTAGAGTTCTACAAATTACATTCAGTGTATCCTTTCAAATGTCTTCAATCTGGCGCGCTAAGTCTGGAAATAATTCTGCAGTTAATAAATTTCTGCAGCTAATTTACCGGTTTGAGAACATTATTGTATAAAAATTTATTTATGAGGGTAGACCTTGGCAGAATTTGAACTTAGAACATAAAAACGTATGACATGCCGTTAAATATTTCGCCCGGCTGGAAACGATTCTGACAACTCACTGCCTTATATGTAGATTGATAGATAGATAGAAATATATTCATGCACACTTACATGTATACGTATTTACATACATAGATGTAACATATCGACGGTATATATGCATATGTGTGTGCATCAAGTTTAGTAGTGTTCGTGACAGACCCTTTATTCATATGCATATGTAACTTACTAATCGAACTAGCTGCTAAAAAGGCGTTCTGCATTAAAAGAAATTGGTACATTCGGTTTACTTCAGCCCTTACTGAAAGTGGGTTGTTTATAAGCAGAGTTTTGCGTAGACAATCAAAATGAGTGTCACGATGGTCAAAGAATGAAAGATGCGAGATGCTGGTAGTTGAGTTGGGTTCAGGCTGCGTATAATGAATGCACAACACTCTTTACTCTTTTACTCTTTTGCTTGTTTCAGTCATTTGACTGTGGCCATGCTGGAGCACCGCCTTTAGTCGAGCAAATCGACCCCAGGACTTATTCTTTGGAAGCCTAGTACTTATTCCATCGGTCACTTTTGCCGAACCGCTAAGTTACGGGGACGTAAACACACCAGCATCGGTTGTCAAGCGATGTTGGGGGACAAACACATACACACAAACACACACATACACACACATACATATATATATACATATACGACGAGCTTCTTTCAGTTTCCGTCTACCAAATCCACTCACAAGGCTTTGGTCGGCCCGAGGCTATAGTAGAAGACACTTGCCCAATGTGCCACGCAGTGGGAGTGAACCCGGAACCATGTGGTTGGTAAGCAAGCTACTTACCACACAGCCACTCCTGCGCCTATGAACAATTAACTCGTGAACAATTAACAAAATTTTATTTCACCGAACAAAATATTTTCCATGTTGGTCACAAATTAAAAATTCGACCACAGAGTTTACTTATTGGAAGGTCAAGTCTGTAGCAATTACAAATTGTTAATTAAGAAGGTTCTGCAAATAAGCTAACCGTGATAGGAGGAAATATATCACGCTGGGTTCATGATTGCAAGCATTAGCTGTTTTCTACGAGGTGGAGTAAAGTGTCATTAGAACGACTGTAAGAGCAGCAAAATGAGCAGTGGGCGCCGATAAACTAACGTAAGAGGTGAGGCGTGTGAAAAGAATCGGCCGGTCCCTCAGCAAGGTGTCTGGCAAGAGTGGAGATGCATTTCGCCCAGTCGCCTTCGACAATGCAAAGTTGGCCCTAAAACCATGCCTATTTCTAAACCTTATAAAGAGACGTTCTGGCAGCATCTCAACAGTTGTTTCACGTGTTGCCTCGATGCTGATTGGTCCATAACTCGGCTAATCCCATGAAAAATTCGGTTTCGAATCTGCTACAGGAGTATTCGGTCGCTCATGAAATTCCAACCCAGGATTGAAACGAGTCTGCTTGATATCATTCTTTAACTGTTCACGACGATACAGCATTGGATAAAATTATAAATACATGAAATGAGCATCGGAGATACTTTGTCTCACGCAAGAACTACCGGAGCTACTTAAAGACAGGGTCGACTACCAAATCTTTCTCCAAGTGATAACTAATGTTAATTAATGCTGAAAACTCTTCCATGTCTTCAGTAGTTATCTCAGAGTCAGAAACGTATCGCGTCTTAGCCTGTACGCTCCATTTGAGTAGGGAAGTAAAGACTGAATCCGCATTCGCCTGCCAAAGATTTCATCAGTGGTCTCTTGTCAGCATCAACATCCTTGAGCCGGTTTCAATTCACGTGACAATCTTTTGGTATTTCATTTTCAGTTGTCTAGATTCGAAATCAAATTTCTACAGGAAGTGGTATACTCTCTTGCTGGAAAATCGTGCTAGTCAGTTTTGATAGGGAATAAAGCTATGTGAAGTACTGAAATATATCACATTTTATATCAGATAATTCACACAACCTTATAACGCATATGTTTATTCCTATCATCTCTTTTATATAACGTTTTTGTCCATATCTATACGTCTGTAACCCGTGTCTACACTTTTCTCCTCTTATGTGCATGAATTGGTTGTCGGTGGAGAAGAATGTCATGCAATTATTGTCCTAGCTCTTTAGGTTCTGAGTTCAATTTCCGCTGGGGTCAATTTTAACCTTCATCCTTTCCAGGTTGATAAAATAAAGTACCAGTCAAATACTGGAGCAGGTGGGTTACACTAACCCCCCCCCCCCTAATGAAGTTGCTGGACTTGTGTATAAATAAGAAACCTGTTATATTGAGCAGTATTTGTCAATGAGTACGTTTCTAAGCTCTTTCAGTTTCAGTTCTCCGGTATTTTTTCGGACACTATGAACACTAACCAATTCAACTCATAGATGACTCTATGAGGACCTCAAACTGAAGGAAATTCTACGTACACATAAGATCATTAAAAGCGATAAAAATCAAAGGCATTAAAGAAAATCCTCACAAATGCTAAATTATTCCCAAGAATAACGGTCGCAAGAGTA
The DNA here is from genome assembly GCF_046866305.1 of Octopus bimaculoides. Lineage (NCBI taxonomy): Eukaryota > Metazoa > Mollusca > Cephalopoda > Octopoda > Octopodidae > Octopus > Octopus bimaculoides. The sequence goes on from NC_142933.1 coordinate 25,162,544, forward strand.
AAAAAGAAAGTGGTCGATCTAACTGCGGGCAAAAATTCAAAATTAAGTTCAATTTCACTTGCGCTTTCGAAAACCTCATTTATGTCATCATAAGATGCTCGGGCTGTCATAAATACTATATAAGTTCCACAGGAATGTCCCTTAGAAGTTGATGTACAGTTCACAGACAACAGATCTCTTCCCCCACAATATCGCCAGATACATCTTAGTGAACACATTGACAGATGTGCAGAACAACTGCAACAACAATTCATAATCTTCTCATTATATCAATGTACTATTTGGTCCTCAACACAAGTGCGAGTAAATAAAGAGGCCCCATTTATCGAAAAATATAAGCTAGAGCTGAAAATAAACTCATATTGAAAATTACAGATTTATCTCCCTTTTACTGAAAAATACTTTGGTTACCAATTTTCCCCGCCTAACAAACAAAATTTCTCATTTCGAATTGCTTCAGCGATACCGGTCATTTTATTAGAGGAAAAAATCTTATTTTGCATAATATTGTATAATACTTTTGCTATGACGATTTAGATATACTCTTTAGTCTCATAAAACAAACTTGTATTTCTTCAACTTATTTCTTTCCTTGTATATTCAACCACGTATAATCACCGACCATACTTTCTCACTCATATATATGTATGTATGTATGTATGTATGTATGTATGTATGTATGCATGTATGTATGTATGTATGTATGTATGTATGTATGTATGTGTGTATGTATACACACATATCATTATATTATATTATATATTATTATGTTAGATTATTTTATATTATATTATGGGTATTATATCTTTTTTCTCTGTCGGAAGAATTTTTAATAGGAAGTTCCTTATATGTCTATCTAACAGGCAAAACTTTATAATTTTTATTAGCAAATGAAATAGGTGTAATGAAGAAAAAAAATAATGCCAAAAAGTTTCTACTTTTCTGTTTTATTAGATAGATAGATAGATAGATAGATAGATAGATAGATAGATAAAAGTAGATAAACTTAGATATGTTTCGACCAAAGATTGATCCAGGCCATGTCTAACTTAATAGCACCACCTGATAGGATTATCTAAATCCTTTTTACAGTCAAGTTTTGTTTATGGTCCATTCAAGTAGTGAGTTCTTATTGAGTGAATTGTATCCAGGTATGGGTGGCTTGTCTGGTATTCCTTGAAGAAATCTGTCTTGACTCCGTTTAAAGCTGATAGGATCCTTTTCCTCTTTTATCTGTTTCGGGACAATGTTAAACAGAGCAGGGCCTGTTGAGGAAAAGAAATCATGCCGCAGTGTACCTATATGTTGTGATCCTGAATTGGGCAGAGGACGTATGGCCCGTGATCCCAGCCTTGGATGAACCTTGAAACTAATGTTCAGATCGTTTGAGCAATGCTGGCGGTATATTCTCCACATCGTACAGATGATGTAACGCTCGCGGCGGCGCTGGAGAGAGTAGAGTTTCAAGGCTTTAAGGCGGTCCCAGTAATCAAGATTAGTCATGCCTTCAATTCATTTAGTGAGTGCCCTCTGGGTTGATTTAATCCTCCAGATGTTTTGTTTTGTATGGAAAGACCACAAGGGGCAGCAGTATTCGAGGTGTGGCCGTACAAAGGAGGAGAAAAGTGGAATGATGACATCTTGTTCTCTGGACCGGAAGATTCTTAAGATCCAGGAGCTCATCCTACGAGCTATATTGACCTTATTGTTGATGTGGGCACTCCAGTTGAGATTGCTGTCAACAATTACACCTAGATCTCTGATATTATTGGATGCCATGAGCGGTTCCCCTGAAGGAAGAGAGTATGGCTGTTTTAGTATAGACTTTCTTCCAAAATGAATCAGCTCAAATTTTCCTTCGTTCAGTTTCATTTTGTTTTTTGTCTGCCCATTGACTCACAGCTTATAGATCAGACTGGAATTGGGTTCGGTCTTCTTCTACATTGATGATGTGCTGGAGCTTAGTGTCATCAGCAAATATTTTCACTTTGCAGTGATTTACGACGCTGGAAAGGTCATTTATGTAAATTATAAAGAGGAGCGGGCTCAAGACAGTCCCCTGAGGGACACCACTGGTGACTTTTGCTGGGCTTGAGTGGATAGATAGATAGATAGATAGATAGATAGATAGATAGATAGATGCAAGAGAAACAGTGAGAAAAGTAGGTTGACTGTGTGATGAATAGATTGACAGTTGAGTGAATGAATGTCTGTACATGTTTAATTAACAACTATTTTTACATTATTTTGCATTATTGCTTATTAAAGAAGCACAAGAGAAAATAACGTACAATCGTACGTTGCTTATCTGAGAGACACACAAAAACAGTAAAAAGTCGAACAATTGAGTATTTGTTAACAAAGCTGAACAATTGAGTTTTTTTCTTCTTAACAACACGGTTTATCGTCTGCTGTGATGGTTGCGCATGCGTACGTGTGTTTGATATGTGCTGTGCTGTATGCGTGTGTGTCTGTGTTTTTATGCGAGCTTATGTGTGTTAGTGAGTGTGAATGCATGTATGTGTGAGTGTGAGTGCATGTATGTGTGAGTGTGCTATGTATGTGTGTCTGTACGCTGCTTCTGATAGATTAAATAATTATGGCTGGTGTATCTATGTGTGTATTTGTTGGCCGATGTCTGTAGAGGATTAAATAGTTGCTGCTTTTGTATTTCTTTAATATATGTATACTGTATTGTGTTCTTCTATTATTTTGTTTTATCCTTTGCTCTTGTTCTCCTCCTACACTCTGATCCTCCCCCATCATCGTCATCTCACGTACACACCGGCTTTTTATTAAGGTAGGATGAAATATTAAAAAACAAAAAAGATGAAAAGCGCTACAAATAATAATATTAATAACAATAATGGATGAATAAATAAGATTAACTAAAAGGGACGAAAGAAAAGCAAATATTTTTGAAACTATTTAATGTTTAGATTTGAATAAATAATTGGAAAAATGAAGGGATGTCACATGCTAGTGGTGTATGCGTTGTGCGGTTGTGGGAGATAATGCTGTTACTTCTTGGCATAAAAAACGAGGTCAAATGTGTGTGTGTGACCACACACGCATACACATACATAAATCAATGTGCATGTATGTGAGTGCGGGTGTACGAATGAATACACGTTGATACATGCAAACTTTAAAAGAAGAAAAGTTCTCAATACGAAGTGTGGAATGGTCTGGAGACAGGGACGGTGCTGATGGTTTTCGCAGGCTCTCTCAGACCAGTGAAATTGATGTTGTAAATGGAAGAGACAAGTCCAAAGAAGGAACTGCTGAGTGCCGACACATTTGTCGGGAATGACTGGCGGTTGTGGTTAACGTAAAATATTACAGGAGTTGATGGTCACAACAAGGAAGATTAAAAGCGAGACGAACGGGTTGGTAATGTCAGAGAGGACATGATATCAAACCAGCCAACACCTAAGATAGAGGTCATTATGGTAACGACAAAAAAGTCAGAAAGAAGAGCACACTCATAGGTGAGAAACTGGATAAGTTCTGTGAGTGAGTTTATGCCAAACATCCAGATGGCACTTATCCACTTTTGGGACTGCCAAATAAGCCGTATAAGCTTGTATAAGCTTGGGGGCCCACAGGGTGACGGCTATGTCAAGAGCTGCCCCGGGCTGCTCTCACACGTTAGCTACTACAGCAGTTTCGGGCTAAGTCAATTAGATGGTCCCCGCCAGGGCTCGACTGGTACTTATTTTATCGACTCTTGAAAGAATGAAAAGCAAAGTCAACCTCGGCGGTATTTGACCTCAGAACGTAAAGACGGACGAAATGCCGCTAGTCATTTTGCTCGGTATGCAAACGATTCTGCCTTGCTAGATTGTTATATGAGGACTCAACGCATTTGAGTGTCTCGTTTCTTTCATTGTTACAACGAAAGGTTTGACTGAGTTCATATATCCACTTGCCACTGACTTCGTTATGAATGTAAGTTAACGCTTGTAGTGAAACTACCTCCCGCCATTAGATACAAACTACTATCGCCATTACATACAATCTTCTCATTTAAATATAAATAAGTGCGAGCGTAGTAGAGAACCCATTCCTTGTCATCACGTGACTGATTATTATTCGAATCGGCAACTTCTTCGAACCGTTCCCGCCAGAACGCAAACTGACCAATCACAGCCCCTAATAAGGTCACGTGATAGAGTATTAAACTGAAGCATTCGGGAGCCAATAATTCGCCTTAAATAGATCAACTCATACCCAACAAATTTGTCTCGGTCCAGTTTCTCTTTGAGAACTGTTCCGTGTACCACACGACAGCAGCAGCAACAATTAGCCAGCGACCACTTCAACAGCTTCGTCCAGCCAACGATGACCACCGCCGTCTCCATATCAGCAACACGTTTCTACGACTACTATCCAGCATCATCGTCATGACCAATACGATTACTACCAAGCAGCCTCAATCTCCACCAGCGTCTACACGACTTTCTATGTACACCAAACTAAACCACCGCGGCACACATCTCTCTCTTCGATTCTGTTAGGTGACTTAGCTTCACCACGATAATAAACAGACAAGAGATCTCAGCCTGCGATAAACGTCTGGCATCGAAGCCAAAACACAACTAGTGATAAGCTCTGCCAAACGACGAACATCTGTATAACAAGAATCACGGCCCGGCATCGATGCCACGACATCACAACTAGTGATCAGCCCTGCCACACTCAGCCCCCTCACTTTCACATACAGAACTTTTCCTATAGTGTACTAAAGAACTGGTATAATTGCTCACGTGTTATTGACTCTCTTTCTATCTGCTGTAATAATACACATACACATACATGTATCACTCACATACATACGTTTCTTTGTATGACGGCCTGTCTTTGATAATGTTCTTATATGTCGCATTCACACTCTCACACAGACATACATCTTTAACGCTACAATAAATATCTCTGTTATTCATCTTATACGGTTGTGGTCTTTCATTACTGGTCATCTATGTTATCGTCGCATAACATATTATGTATATCATCATTGATATATATATATATTATTTTTGTGTTCGACCGTGTGACACGTTTAAATAAAAGGAGTCCTCTGTTTTTCCATTCGTCACCATATCTCTTTTTTGAGTTCGCATGGTCGTTCCTTACACGCTTACAAACTTGGCCAAATGTACCCAACACAAGAACTGGAGTGAAATAATTTATTATAGCTCCAACATTAATGTTTACATCTCTTGGTTCTTGAGGTGATTAGAAGTTATAAATAATCAATTTGATGGATTAATTTGTTTTTATTATTTCTCAAAAGTTATTATAAAATCTAAGTGCGTCTTTAGAGCACTTATGATCTGAAAAGCTGCAGGATGATACTTTATGCTGCAATTGTAAAGTTTCGACTATAATAAATAAATTGTTTATATAACTGCTGAGGCACAGGAGTCGCTGAAGGTGCATGAGTAGCAGAAGTGGTTGTAGGTGCAGGAGTGGCTGTAGGTGCAGGAGTGGCTATGTGGTAAGAAGTTTGCTTTCCAACTATATGGTTCCAGGTTCAGTCCCACTGTGTGGCACCTTGGGCACATGTCTTCTACTATAGCTGCGGGTTGGCCAAGGCCTGATGAGTGGATTTGGTAGACGGAAACTGAAAGAAGCTCGTCGTATATATATATATATATATATATATATATATATATATATATATATATATATATATATATATATATATATATATATATATATATGTGTGTGTGTGTGTATGTATGTATGTATGTATGTATGTATGTATGTATGTATGTATTTGTGTGTCTGTGTTTCTCCCCTCCCCATCACTTGTCAACCGATATTCGTATGTTTACGTCCCCGTCACTTAGCGGTTCGGCCAAAGAGACCCATAAAATATGTATTAGGCTTACAAAGAATAAGTCCTGGAGTCCATTTGTTCCACTAAAGGCGGTGCCCCAGCATGGCCACAGTCAAATGACTGAAACAAGTAAAAGAAATAAAAGTAAAAGAATAGTTGTAAATTAAAGGGAGTCGTTTCGCACTTGGGTCCAGGTCCGATTATATTGGTTCACACCGGTTTCACTGCGTGGTGGTGCGTGTGTGTATTGTTCTAAGATACATCTCGCGGATGCTATAAGATGCATCGTCAGTGATGTTTCTGGTCCCCCAGCGGGGTTTTGGGTCTTTCAACATCAGACCCTCTAATCCATTCGACCCAACTCTTTCAGGTTTTTCTGCAAAATCATGGCAAATCTCTGCTATGCGTTGGTTAAAATCTTGGCTTGGCTTCGCTGATGAAGATCAGGAAGGCTGCTGTCCACGTCGTCTGCACGCTCGTTCGTGGCTGATAAGGTCGATGTGGGATCGACATATCCGATTGCAGTGATGACAGGGGTATGGTTGTTCAGGGTCTGATGATGCAGCTGCATTGTTTCTTCGCATCTGACGTTTGTCTTCAAGAGAAGCACTGCGAGAGATTTCAAAGGAGGAAACAATATCGCTGAGGGTATGGTGGCAAGCAACGCTGTGAGCTGTTAGAGTGAACCACTCACGATAATCAATGTGACAAACGCTAAGGGACTGCTTCAGGCAGTCCCTGTAACGCTTCCTTGGTGCCCTCCTGTTGCGGTGGCCGGTGGTGAGCTCATCGTACATTTTGATCTTGGGTAGGCGGTGGTCTTTCATCCTGTCAACGGGCCCTAATCAATGTAGTCGTGTCGTAAGTGAAATGGCTTCCAGGCTGGTGATCTTTGTTCGCTCAAGGACATATTGGTGATGGAGTCGTTCCAGTAAATGTTGAGGATGGTACGGAGACAGCGTTGGTGAAAACGTTTGAGGAGTCTGGGATGATATCAGTAGGAAACCCAGAACTCAGAGCCATATAGGAGCATCTTGAGGACGACGACCCTGTAGACACTGACTTTTGTGTTGCCCTTAAGATGCTTATTATTCTTGTACAGTCTGCCAAATGTTTTGTTTGCCTTTGCAAGTCTGTTGTCAGTTTCTTTGTTGATACTCGCATCTGAAGAGATGGTGCAATCCAAGATAAGTGAGCTGTTGTACCGACTTCGGTTCTGTTTCGGCAATGGTGATGTGGGGCATCCTGTATTATTCTTCCTGAAGACTTGGTTGGCAAATGACTTCAGTCTTTTTCAAGCTTACTTCGAAGCCGAAGAGCTTGTCGGCCTCTGCAAAGTAAGATGTGATGCGCTGCAGGGCTCTTTCTGTGGGTGCGACAAATGCAGCATCATCTGCAAAGAGGTCTTAGATCAGTTGCCCTTGGGTCTTGGTGTGTGGCTGTAGGGGCCGGAGGTTGAAAAGACTGTCATACAGACGGTACTTGATGTAAACGCCGTCTTCAGCGTCGAGGTCTGCAGTGGCCTGCTTGAGTATCATGCTGAAAAAGATACTGAAGAGAGTTGGTGCTAGGACATAGACCTGCTTCACACCGTTGTTGATGGGGAATGGCTCTGATATGTTGCTGTTCAGGTGGACTTGTCCTTGTAGGTCTTTCTGAAGCTGGATGATCATGGTTAGGAATTGGGGGACAGCCGAGTTGATCTAGGATCTGCCACAGACCTTTTCTGCTCACAGCGTCGAACGCTTTTATCAGCTCGACAAATGTTGCAGGGAGCACTTTGTTTTTCTTCCGGTACTTTTCTTGGAGCTGCCTGAGAACGAAAACCATATTTGTTGCGCCCCTGTTGGCTCTGAAATCACATTGGCTTTCTGGGAGATGATTTTTAGTGATGGACAGAACGAGTTTGTTGAGGAGTAGTCTTGCTGGAACTTTTCCTGCACTGGAAGGCAAGGTGATCCCCCGACAGTTTGAGCAATCTGACTTTACCCCTTTGTTTTTGTAGTGTAATGATGACAGCATCGCGGAGATCTCGTGACAGTTTACCCTGTTTCCAGCATGCAACGAGGAGCTCGTGGAGTTTAGCATGTAGGACAGAACCCCCATGCTTCCATATCTCTGGTTGTATGCCATCGATTCCTGGTGCCTTTCTGCTCTTCAACCGGCCTATGGCAAATGTAGTCTCTTCCAGGATTGGAGGCACATCCAGTTTCTTTCTGACTGGCTGCTGCTGGATGTGGAGGATTGTGCTTTGCTGGACAACTCGGTTTTCACTGAAGAGGGCCTGAAAGTATTCAGACCAGTGGCTGAGGATGGATACTGTGTCTGTGAGAAGCGCCTGGCTGTCTGATCTGCGCAGGGAACTCCGGACTTGATGTGTTGGGCCGTAAACTGCCTTGAGAGCTTCGTAGAACCCCCCGTAGTCACCAGTGTTACTGCACAACTGAGTTCTCTATACGAGGTTATTCCACCACTCATTCTGAATTTCACGGAGTTTGCGCTGCAGAAAGATGCACGCTTGGCGAAAGGCCGCTTTCTTCTCTGGGCAGAACGGTTGTACTAAGTGTGCTTCGTAGACAGACCTCTTCCTCTTTAGTAATTCCTGGATCAGTACATCGTTTTCGTCAAGCCAATCCTAGTTCATTTTCTTCGTAAACCCAAGGATTTCTGCAGAAGTCTCTAGGATGCGATTTTCAGTTGTCCCCATAGGATTTCTGGAGAGGAATCTGAAGGCCAATTGAATTGATCAAGCTTTACCTGTAGGCCTGCGTGAAAGTTTACATTCACTTCGTTTAGCTGCAAAACGCTAGTTTTGATTTTGTTGACCGGTTCTCTCTTTTTTGGTTTGGCCTTGAAGTGGGGTTTGAGTTTGAAACAGACAAGGCAATGGTCAGTATGGCATTCTGCGCTAGGCATCATTCTGGTATACTTGATGTCAGATTGGACTCATTGGCGCACTAGAACGTAGTCAAGGAGGTACCAGTGTTTTGATCGGGGATGCATCCGGGTTGTTTTCAGACTGTCTCTTTGCTGGAAGATGATATTGGTGATGAGGAGTTGATGTTCGGTGCAGAACTCAAACAAAAAGCGTCCGTTATCGTTGCAGTTTCCAACCCCATGTTTTCCGAGGACTCCTTTCCAGGTTTCCGAATTTCGGCCCACTTCTAGTGTTGAAATCTCCTAGGATTATGACATTATCGTCGACGGGGATTCCTTGAAGGAATTTACACAGATCGGAGTAAAATCTGTCCTTGTCTGCTGGGATTGCTTGAGGGTCGGAGAGTAAACGCTGAAGATCGTGGTATGCTGCTTGTTTTTCAGAGGGAGGCGCTTGGAGATGATGCGATCAGAGTGACCTGCTGGTAGAGTTTCCAGCTTGGAGGCGATGGAGTTCTTTATCATGAAGCCGACTCCTGAAAAGCGTCTTTCTGATGGGGGTTTGCCTGACCAATATAGGGTGTATCCGGTACCTTGTTCTTTCAGGCTGCCTTCCTTTGAGAGCCAGACTTCACTGCGATGTCAATATCTAGCCCGGACAGTTCGTGAGCAATGAGAGCGGATCGGCGTTCTGGGCGACCTCTGTCGCCTGAGTCAAGAATGGTTCTGACGTACCAGCATGCGATCTTCAGACCCTTGGCAACCTTTGAAAGGTGTGTGAAATTTTTCTTTTTTGTACTTGTGCATGTTCGCCCGCTTGAGGATGCACGTTGGCCGCAGTTTGCCAACTGGGTGTGTAGGAGACGAGCTTTCTTTCGGCCATGTTTCTAGGCCCCTCTCCATGTGGAACAAGCAGTGCTCTCCCTAGATAAGACTGCCTGGTCGTTCGGGATGTTGCCGAGGGTTGTTGTTGTCTCCAGGTCAATACCAGGCGACCAATGTCCCGAACTGCCAGCATGCAGGTTAGGAGATGCGGCTTCAAGTGACGTCTTCCACCTGCCGTTTTCGCCCCCTTCCTATCGTTACAAGGCTTGGAGAGTTGTGGTCGCGGTCGCGGATGTGGACAGGTCCTTCGGCCAGCACGATGAAGTTTTAAAGGGAAGTGCATTCTGCACAGAACTGACCCCTCTCTTTACACCCGGGGTTCATCTGTCGTGGCCTAGCAAGCTGGGACAATGACAGAGAGGTCCTCGAGTCGTAGGTTTCATATCAGAGTTTCCTTCTCCTTGACAGGCTGCTGATCATGGTTAACGAGTCCCATCTGCTCGGAGTAGCCTGGTTATACTGTGCCAGACACCCACAGTCGTCCTCTCTTGTTGGTTTAGATTCAGGTGGTACCACGAGGAGGTCGGAGTAGGACTTGGGGCTTGCGTCACTCTGTGGAAGTTTTAGCCCAGTATGGTGCTCGTCCAAACCAGCATCCGGTGACTATGTGAACCCCCATGTATTGGTTAAAATAATATATACATATAAATATAAAGTAGTAATACAAAATGTATATAAAAACATAATAGTAAATAAATAAATATTATAAAGAATTAAGAATAAATTGCCCAGCTTCTTAATAATAAAAATATAAAGAGATGGGTTAAAAGGTTAAAATAGTTATTATAAAACATGGAAACTAAAAGCTAAAATATTAGATATAAAACTTTCAGAAAAAACATTAAAAGTTAAAGAATTGAAAAATTGAAATTCAATCAGAAGTTTGAATATCAACACGTTTGCAAACAACTTACACATGCAAGTGCTACTGGTCAAAAGCTCCACATACTGGGCCAGCAAGTGTGTGGGGTCATCAAGAGAGAATGCATGCCATTTTGGGACCTACCTCTTGAAGCCTCATTCCGCACCAGCCCCTCTCACTGATATGAGGCACCACTTCCTAGATCAACTGGTTATCAGATATAGCTCGATATTCTTCTAGCCATTGCTCATCGTCTCTTTTTAACCAAATCCAGTGGCTAGCCTTTTCCACTGTAGTTTGGATATCGGTCATGGTGGTATTTACCTTACGATGAATTAGGCCTAACGATAACAACAGTCGCTTCATACTGTCCAACGAATCCTCTACATCCAACTTCGATTGGAAAATGCTCTGCTTTCCAGTCTGCACTTTCACATTCTTTGAAGAGGTTTACATAATGGTCAATCTTTCGAGCCCAAGTGGCATCCATGTTATCTTCACGAGGAACCGTTAACTCGATTATACTTACCACATTTTTTTTTTCACTCCATATTATGATATCCGGTTTCTTTGTAACTGGGATGGGAAAGAATCTTTGACACCCTGGTAAATCTACAGCCACCACTCCCAATAGCCATTCCAATTTTCATCACTTCCTGTTTCTTCCTCTTGAAAAGTTAACATTGAAATTGAAAATTAAAATCTAAAAGTTAAAACTAATAATGTATTGAAAAATTCCCAAATTAAAATTAAAAAAAAAATCTAATTAAGATTGAAATTAAAAAATTGAAATAGAATATAAAAAATAGAATTAAAAAATAAGAATAATTTTCCTTTCAAAATTAAAATTTAGGAAATTTAAAATTTAAGTTAAAAAATTTAAAAACTAAAAGTAATTTTCATATACTAAAAATAAAAAATGTATATATATATAAAAAAAATAAACAAAAATAGAAGATGAAAGATAAAAGATAAATTGAAGTTAAAATGAAATGAAATATGACTTAAAGCGACTTAAAATGTGAGAAAAAAATTAGATATACCTATATATACACATACATTTAAAACCAAGCACCCAGGTATGCATACACACATGTGCACGCACACACAAACACATGCATGATTTACACACACATTCATACAAGCATGCACACACACACACACACATGCATATACGCACACACACACATGCCCGTATAGATATATGCTATAAGAGTATACTCTCTAGACAAAGTAAAAACATGAAAAACAAAAATATATATATAGAAGAGCATTAAAAAATATTTAGAAATATACTTGTATACCAAAGATTGATAAAGAAGGAAGTACAAATCTGGCAGGTAAAAGGAAACAGGGCTATAGCATCTCTTGCTAGGAGAGGGGGATCAAAATTTCAAAATGAACTTGGTGGTACATGTGCAGATACCAAAGATTTCACTTTTGGCATTTAGATATGTTGTAAAGTTCAGTGAGTGCTTCAGGATGAACCACCGTATGTGTTGCAGAGACCACACTTTCTGCTACCATTTGCGTAGAGTTTTCCTTCTTCAAGGATTTTCCTGCTGAAGGTGTAAATGGAGCAAGCAGAAATTCCTGAAACTGGAGAACTTTGTGATTTTCCACTTATTCTAATTCCTAAGGGAGGTGGTATGGTTATTAAACTTTGTCTTGATGTTTCCATCCAAAAGCCATTCATATCTCTCGGTGCAGATTGTGTTGTCAGTATTAATCACTTTCATCGACACTTTGTATATGATAGCCTCGGTCATGCAGGCTCCGTTCAGCAGGCACAGAATTCTATTCTTGCAAGAAAAACTGGCTTTTCAAGGTGGTGTGTCCTGTGTGCCATTATATTTTTGAAATTAGAGGCAGAACTATAGCCAATCTTTAAATTGTATCAGTTAAAAAATTTCCTGTATATATGGTAGGTAGGAAAATGCTTACCTATTAAGACCAAAACGGTTTTACATACATTAGTGACAACATCTGAAGAAGGGTGGGGGTGAACAAGATTATCTCTCGGCGTCTGTTCCTCCTTCTCAGTGGTCTCATATTAAAAGTGTATTTTATTTCTTCTTTGAAGCTGCTTGCTTCTAGAGTGTTGTTGTAAAGGGAGCAGCCTTGTTGAAGATTTCTATACTGGTGAGAAGCTAAAATTTTTTAATTTTATTTTCATTTTCAATTTTGATTTTTGATTTCAATTAATTCTATATATTTTGCACTTTTTAATTTTGGAATTTTTCAACACCTTCTTACTTTCCATTTTTTATTTCAGTGTTAACTTTTAATGTTAATATTCAATCTATTTATTCATTTTCAGTGTTTTTAATTACTTCTTTAACTTTTAAGGGCTTTCAGAAAGTTTTATATTTAATATTTTAATTTTTTGTTTCTATGCTCTATAATACTACTTTAATCTTAATATCTCTTCTTTTCACTTTATTCTAAAACTCTGTGCAATTTATTATTATAGATTTATTTACTAATGTGCTTTTATATATTTTATTTTATATTATTACTTTATATTTATATCTGTAAATTATTTTAACCACACAATAGGGTTTTGTCAAGATTTTGCAGGCAAGCATGAAAGAGTTATTTCCCTTGAACAATCTCATGATATTGTAAATGATGGTACCATGTGCACCAGGTTTCCAACAGTTGAAAACGTGCAAAGATCATCGAATTGTTAATACAGAAACTTAAAAGTCCTGAATGCAAATCTCCATACCTGTATCATTTAATATATATACATGTGTGTGTGTATGCATGTGTGTGTGTATGCATGTGTGTGTGTATGCATGTGTGTGAATGTATATGTATGTACATGGGCTTTCTATCAAATTTACTTGCCCGAAACCATGTAGTAGCAAAGTGGGACTCCAAAACTGACTCTAAGACTGTGAACATTAGTCTAAAAAAGAAAAAAAGAGCTAAATGTAGCTACTTGGAATGTGGGGTTCGAGTAGCCATCATTCCACCTTCACATGTTTTATATTTCATTCTTTTTGGCATTCATTTTTTTTCCCACTTTTATGATTGTCTGTCCTTGTGTCGTACCCTCTGTGTTGGGCCTTTATGACTAGTACATAAAATCACTTCTATGTAGCAAGCACTTGTACTATGATTCTATGGATTAAAAACAATAGAATTCTGGCTTGAATAATTGCCTAACAAAATTGCTAAATATATGGTAAGTATTGTCCAGAATCCTAGAATTCACAGGACCGGTTATCTGGTTTCCATGGGGAGATCGCAACACTCCCTGTGAATGAGACACCAGTCCGTCGCATATTTACTCATTCACAGCTGAGTGAACTGGAACACCATGAAATGAAGAATTTTGCTCATGAACACAATGCCCCACTTTGTCCAGGAATCGAAACTATACTCTTGCAATTTCAAATACAATACTCTGATCAATAGGCACACACAATCACTGAACAAACCACGAAAAAACTAAATATTGACGGAAAAATATTCATCCTGTTGAATTGTTATTTTGACTTTAGTGTCAACATGGTCAAAAGTTGCCTCGCCAAACTTCTGCTACATCAGTCACGGCATACTTTGAAGTCCAAATATGTGAACATTGTAGACAATGGTTCAACTTCCATAGATATTTGTATGGCAACTAGAAATGGTAGTTAGATCATTCTTTTATTTTGTGGATTTGCAGACCAACTGAATGAATTAAAAAACCCTAATTAATACTAGAAATACCAACATTCTTTTCACAAAGGAATATTGTGAGGAGCTACAGCATTGTGAAATGAATATCGTTATT
>NC_142933.1:25184299-25216799 GCF_046866305.1 Octopus bimaculoides
GTTCATGCTGAAGGGGTGTCATATGTATATATTGGCTATGGAAACTGACAAGGTTTTGGCGTATGTCTCACAGAACACAGAAAAGCCTGGAGACTTCTTTCTGAGTTATATTTTGCTCAGAGGGTCTTGAAATTATTAATATTATTATTATTATTGGTGAGCTGGCAGAACTGTTAGCATGGTGGGGGAAAATGCTTAGCAGAATTTCATTCATCTTTGTGTTCTAAATTCAAATTCTGCCAAGGTCAACTTTACCTTTCATCCTTTCAGGGTTGATAAAATAAGCACCAATAGAGCATTGGGGTCAATGTAATCAACTATCCCCTTCCCCCAAATTTCAGACCTTGTGCCAATAATGGCAAGGATTATCATTATTGTTATTATTATCATCGTTATTATTATTATTCGTTTTCTTCCTCTGTTTAGACGAACTTTCCTACCTTTTCGGACAAAACCTTTTGTAGCCCTCGTGGCCAATAAAACGAATTAATTATTATTATTATCATCATTACTAAGGTGATGAGCTGGCAGAATCGTTAGTGTGCTGGATGAAATGCTTAGTGGTATTTCACTCATCGCTGCGTTCTGAGTTCAAATTCCTCCAAGGTCAATTTTGCCTTTCATCCTTTTGGGGTTGATAAATTAAGTACCAATGAAACACTGGGGTCGATATAATCAACTAGTCCTCTTCCCAAAAATTTCAGGCCTTGTGCTTATAGCAGAAAGGATTATTATCATCATCATCATCATCATTATTATTATTATTATTATTATTATTATTATCATCATCATCATCATCATCATCATCATCATCATCATCATCATTATTATTATTATTATTATTATTATTATTATTATTATTATCATCATCATCATCATCATCATCATCATCATTATTATTATTATTATTATTATTATTATTACTATTGTTGTTGTTGTTATTGTTATTATCATTATTATTATCATTATTAAGGTGGTGAGCTGACAGAATCATTAGCACACTGAGCAGAATGTTTAGCAGAATTTCTTCCATCTTCATGTTCTGTTTTCAAATTCCGCCAAGGTCAACTATGCCTTTTTATTTTTCCATGGTCGATAAAATAAGTACAAGCCGAATTCTGGGATCGATGTATCTGACTCACCCTCTACTCCAAAATTGCTGGCATTGTGTCAAAATTTGAAACCATTATTATTATTATAATTCAGTAGTCTTATTTTTATCATGTGCTTTCACCGTACTACCGAGCGCAGCCCTGTGTGCCTTTGGTATGTGCTGTGGTTTGTTGTAACGCTCCTATTTTTATTGCATTGAAAGTGTTTT
The DNA here is from genome assembly GCF_046866305.1 of Octopus bimaculoides. Classification (NCBI taxonomy): domain Eukaryota; kingdom Metazoa; phylum Mollusca; class Cephalopoda; order Octopoda; family Octopodidae; genus Octopus; species Octopus bimaculoides. The sequence goes on from NC_142933.1 coordinate 25,185,621, forward strand.
ACTTACGATGAGTGCAGTGCCTAGTAGTGCTATTTTCTGTATGTTATATATATTTGTTAGTCCTGGTGTTTTTGTTATGTATTTGTCTGAATATTTTTTTTATTATACCTAAGGCACCTACTATGATAGGAATTGTTTCTGTTTTTAGACTCCATATTCGAGTTACCACTATTTCCAGGTCTTTGCATTTTGAAAGTTTCTCCTTTACTTTTAGAGAAACATTGTCACCTGTTGGTATTGATACATCGAATAGAAAACTTTTTTTTTCTTGATGATCTCTGACAACTATCCAGCCTATTGGCTTTAATTTCTCTATTTATGTGTATTGGTATATCCCATAGTATGGTTGCTTTCTCGTTTTCTGTGACCTTTTCTGGCGTGTGTTTATACCATCTTTTTTCTGTTGTTATTCCATAGTGTTGGCATAGCTTCCAGTGTATATAGATTCCAGCTCTTGTGTGTCTGTGAATATGTTCCTTCTTAGCCAGGACTGGCTATATTATTATTATTATTATTATTATTGTTCAGTAGTTTTATTTTTATAACGTGCTTTCACTTCACTACCGAGCGCAGCTCTGTGCGCCTTGGGTATGTGCTGTGGTTTGCTGTGGTGCTTTTATGTTTACTGTATTGAAAGTGTTTTGCGTAGAATGTGTGCAGTACCCAGTAGTGCAATTTTCTGTATGTTACATATATTTGTAAGTCCTGGTATTTTTGTTATGTATTTGTCTGAGTATTTTTTAATTATACCTAAGGCACCTACTATGATAGGAATTGTTTCTGTTTTTAGACTCCACATTCGAGTTATCTCTATTTCCAGGTCTTTGTATTTTGAAAGTTTTTCCATTTCTTTTCGAGAAACGTTGTCATCTGCTGGTATTGATACATCAATTAGAAAGCATTTTTTTCTTTCATGATCTTTGACAACTATATCTGGTCTATTTGCCTTAATTTCTCTATCTGTGTGTATTGGCATATCCCAGAGTATGGTTGCTTTCTCGTTTTCTGTGACCTTTTCTGGCGTGTGTTTATACCATCTTTTTTCTGTTGTTATTCCATAGTGTTGGCATAGCTTCCAGTGTATATAGGTCCCAGCTCTGTCGTGTCTGTGAATATATTCCTTCTTAGCCAGGACTGGGCAGCCAGAGATAATATGATTTATTGTTTCTTGTCGATCTCCACATATTCTACAGTTACTTGTTATATTTCTTTTCATTATGTGTTTTTGGTAATTTCTGGTGGGGAGGCTCTGGTCTTGTGCAGCAATTAAAAATCCTTCAGTCTCTGCTTTGAGTCCTGAGCTTCTCAGCCATTGCTGGGATTTTTCTCTGTCTATTTCTTTCGCATTTAGTTTAGCCCAGTATTTACCATGTAGGGGCTTTTCTTGCCATCGTTTTATCATGGTCCGTTGTTGTTCTAGCTTTAGTTTGGATTTCATTTGTTTTATAGCTTTTGTTGTTTCTTCTTCTTCTTCTTCTTCGTATTTGTTAGGTAGATTGATTTCTTGTTTGTATTTGTCAGCTTCCTTAAATACTGAAAACAGTTTTTTGTTTTGCTCGTGTTTTGTGGCTATTTGTATTAGCTTCCCTTGCTTCTGGAGTAGGTATTTTTGCAGTCCTATGGTGGTTATTTTATAATAGTTTTCTAGCTGTATAAGACCCCTGCCACCTTCTGTGCGTTGTATATATAGCCTTTCTATGTCAGATTTTGGGTGGTGCATCCTATATCCTGTCATTATTTTTCTTGTTTTCCTGTCTATTTTACATAGTTCGTTTAGTGTCCAGTTAAGGATGTTGTAGCTGTAGCTTATAACTGGGACAGCTAAAGTGTTGATACCCATTATCTTGTTTTTAGCATTGAGCTCTGTTTTTAGTATTGATCTAACTCGTCTATAGTACTCTTTCTTTATTTTTTCTTTCATTTGTGTATGTTGTATCCTATCTAGTTCATTGACTCCTAAATACTTATATGGTTGGCTTTCGTCTAGTTCTCTTATTTCATTGGCTTTATCTAGTGTTATATTGCTACTTATTATTATTATTATTATTATTATTATTATTATCATTATTATTATTATTATTATTGTTATTATTATTATTGACTGAGAGAGCAGGGTAAGCTATCAAAGTGACACTAGGGTAAAATATACGAAGCCCATTATACCCATCATGACTACCCGTCTGATAAGGGTACACCAGGCACATGCATCACAGCTATATGTGCGCGACATGGTGATCTCATATCAAGATAAACAGCGCATGACCTTGAAGGTGGGGCCCAGTTAGAATTTTCTTCAGGTCGACTAGCCCATCCCGCTCAAAAAATCCTTGCATAAAGGTTGTTTGAGGATGTTGAACGAAACACCCATGTTTCCAAAGGTGAATTATTCAAACCTCAAAGAATTCCTCTCAACACATGGCTATGATGCTCCCCGACTACTTCTGCTCATGATCAGAGATGCACATATTGTCAACCACCCAGGGGCACGCTCAACTGATTAAGGTCAAACAACTGACAAGCAAATCTGTGGTATTGAGCAGAATATTTGCTGTAGTCCATCTTTTATACCAAGACAAAACAATGTACATGATAACACTTCCAATCAATTAAGATCAGAAACCATGAGAGCTACTGCCTGATACTGCATCTGGGCATTTATTATTATTATCATTATTATAATTATTATCATTATTATCATTCCTTCATGGGTTTTATGCAATCATATGCTGGGATTTTACCTGTCAACTGAAGCAAGAGAAGGCAAGGGATACTATAGTCACTTTCAGCTTGCTATACAGAAAGTGTCATAGAAACACATTAATTACAGGAAGAAATAAATGCTTTGTACATACCTTGGTGATGAATACCTGTGAAATGTAGAGGTAAAGTATAATTTAAAATTAGGTGCGGAAGGCACACTTTTACTACTACTACTACTACTACTACTACTACTACTACTACCACCCCCACCACCACCACCACCACCACCCAAACCCACCCACCCACCCACCCACCTAAAGCTCCACGAGGCTCCAGCAGGGGATGGTGGCGAACCCTGCTGTACCCTTTCACCACAACTTTCTCTCACTCTTACTTCCTGTTTCTGTTGTGCCTGTAATTCAAAGGGTCAGCCTCGTCACACTCTGTCAGGCTGAATATCCACGAGAACTACATTAAGCGTACATGTGTCTGTGGAGTACTCAGCCACTTGCACGTTAATTTCACGAGCAGGCTGTTCGGTTGATCGAATCAACTGGAATCCTTGACATCGCAAGCGACGGAGTGCCAACAACAGTCAGTTAGTTGACATTGCATATTTAATAGGTGCATGTCAATGATGTAATATCTGCTAAGGCATTTTGAATCTCCATTTTGCATTTCAGATGAACCTTTATAAACCAAATCTTATTTATGTTGTAAAAAACAGCTTGCAAATAATTCAGCACCCTTAATGTTCAATATCATTTCAGGTGTTTATTGACTCCTTGGAAAACCACATTGACTCTCAGGGACCAATATTGGCTACTTTACTGACACCTGGTGTAGGGAATGTACAGTGTGGACGGCAGAGATTGTTCTATGTAAATTAAGTAAAAATGCCTTGCACAGCAAATGCCTATACTTAGCAAGGTCTATTTTGTGAACCATGTTTAGAGTTGTGAACCATGGATTTTCATACTTATACTTGTTATACATTTTCCTTTTTAGTGCTAAAATTATTACTGTTAATTACTTAAAGTAATCTATATTGTAAAGTGGTTGGTGTTAGGAAGAGCATCTAACTGTAAAAATCATGCCAAAGGAGATAGTGTAGCTGGCATGGTCTTCTGGTTTACTAGCTCCTGTCAAGTCATCCAACCCATACCAGCATGAAAGATGGATGTAAAATGTTGGTGATGGTGATGATTTCATTTATTATTTGTAATTAGAATTATCTTTAAACAGTCTTTATTTGTATACTGTGTTTTAGTGCAACTCTGCATAAACTAATGACTGGCAACCTGTCTGTTATGACAACGAGTGTCCCAGTTGATCCAGCCAATGGAACAGCCTACTCTTGAAATTAGCATGCATGTGGCTGAGCACTCCACAGACACACATAACCTTAACGTAGTTTTCATGGAGATTCAGCATGACACAGAATGCAACAAGACTGGCCCTTTGAAATACTGGTACTACTCAGTTTTACCAGCCATGTGAACTGAACCAATGTGAAATAAAGTGTCTCACTCAAGGGCACAACATGCCACTAGGTATCAGACTCACAACCTTACAATTGTGATCTGATTACCCTGACCACTAAGTCACACATATTCTGGGTATAAACAGGGTTTTGTTTTAGCTTTGCATTTTTTTAATGACTCTATGTAATATGTTTACAATGCACAATACTGATGTTTTCTCTATGATCTACATAACTGTAAGTCTTGTGGTTTTGGTTATGTATTTGTCTGTATGATTTAATCATTCCTATCTCAGCTTTTATTATAGGAATATTTTTTTCCTGTTTTCAGTCCTTACATTCTGGTTATCTCTATTTCCAGATCTTTGTATCTAGATAATTTCTTCATTTCTTTCAGACAAGCATTAATGTTTGTTAAGATGACAAATCTATTTGATACTTGATAACAATATGTGATAATTTAGCATTGATCTTTCTCTATAGGCATTAACATATACCACAGTATAAACAATCATCCACACATGTACATGTGCATGCATGCATGCATGTGTGTGTGTGAGTCTGTCAGTCTGTTTGCATGTATGTATGTATGTATGTATGTATGTATGTATGTATGTATATGAATATTTTTCGGGTATATCAAACCCTTTGTGTAGGAAATTTGCTTACAACAATTTGTTCAAAACTGCAAACAGTTGTGATAGAATAAATATTACACTTCTTTGAAAGATTGAGGTAGTCTATTCTGGAGATAGTCAATCAGTGGAATTTAAGTTCAATAATGAATCAGTAGATTGCATAATTGTTATTATTATTATCCTTTAAAGTCTAGATATATTTGGATAGTGAAGTAGTAAAATGTTGTTCTGAGTGCCAGAATATATACCTATGCTGCAGGAATTCTGTTTAAAAGGGTTCTTAGTAAGCCCTATATATATCTATGTATCATAGTCATCTGACAGGTTGACGTCAGCTTGTTAAACTAATACTTTAGGAAGACATTTTCAGAAGGCGAGAGCGAGAGAAAAAAAAAGAGTTGAGAAAGAAAGATTCTATTACACAAAAACATAAACATGCCTATAGTTTTATGTTGGAAGTGTATATTGGTTTTCATTTGACGGATATTTGTCCTCATCTTGTTTGTTGTTAACACAATGTTTCGGCTGATATACCCTCCAGCCTTCATCAGGTGTCTTGGGGAAATTTCAAACCTGGGTTCTCCTCCTAAGGTATTTTTTCGATGTTGTTGTTATTATTATTATTATTATTATTATTATTATTATTATTATTATTATTATTACTATTATTCAGGTCACTGCGTGGAATCAAACTCGGAATCTTGGGGTTAGTAACCCACGCTTTTAAAAACTACGCATATGCCCCTGGGCATTCCAGGCAGTTTGATTCCAGGCAGTGACCTGAATAATGATGATAATAATAAAATGTAAATAACGTACATAATTCCTCATCTCTTAAATATAGAACTGTGTATATTGGTTTATATATATGTTAATTTGTGTTAGAAAAACATGGGTGACATATACAAGTTTCAGTTTTGATTGGGGTGCCTGTGTAGAGATCACAGTTGCAGTTTTGTTTTATATATTTACTAATATTTACTTATATTAGTAACTCCAATATTCCCCTTTGTGCTTTTCAAAGCCCTTAGAGACTGCTTCCAATGTTCCAATTGCTACCCATATCACAATCACTTTCCTAATACTCCAAAGCCTATCTCATTCCTCAGTTGCTAGTATTTTCTAGTTCTTTATTTTTTCACCTTTGAATCACCTGATATTGCAACATCTATTGTCTTAACTGCTTTTACATTTTTACTGATGAGTACAATATCTGGTCATCTTGACTCTATGACCTGGTCACATTGTATATGTGTAACTATGTTCTTGGAGAGACTCTGGGTATTGACAAAAATTGACTGGCTGGTCTGTTCCACAGGACTTTGGGGTTCGGACCTTTGAATAATTTCCAGAAACCCTTGGCCTGGCAGTCCTATGGGGATGCATTGTTAGTTCAAGATAAACTCTGCTGTCATGGAAGTGTTGTCGGCTGAGCTTACCTGAGAGGCATGCAAAGCAACAGAACTGTTCTGCATGCTCTTGTCCAGTGCTTGAGCATTGTTGACTTGTGGGCTTATGTCAAACACTTACTGTCATATGTAGAATGGATCCAGCTACCAGCTGAATCCATTATGAAGATTGTCCCACTGGTCAGGAAGGGCAGGCAGTTTTCCTTTGTGTGGTGGCCTTAGGGAAAGAGGTTGCGTGGTGGGACAGATTGAAAGGGCTGAAGACAGATACTTTTCTCTTTAGCCAAGCTCTCATCAACTTTTGCAAGGTTTGTTTGAAAAGGAGAGCAAGGGTAGAGGAAGAAGTGCTGCCCTCCAGCAATTTTATTGAATGGTGGGTGAATGTGGCAAGAGTTGTATGAGTGAACAGGCCTACATTAAACATACACCTGCAGATAATGTGGAATGGGTCAGAGCCTCTATGGTTTTGTTGGGTTTTCATGAGCAGCCCTAGGTAGTCTCCCTCCTTTGGAGAATTATTCTTTGTTAAGATTTATATTTTTGTAATTTTTTACATTTTTTTCACATTTTATGTTACCCCAAGTTGGCAGAATTGTTAGCACACTGGACAAAATGCTTAACAGCATTTCATCCTCCTTACGTTCTGAGTTCAAATTCCACCATGGTTCACTTTGCCTTTCATCCTTCCAAGGTCAATAAATTAAGTACTAGTCATGTACTAGGGTTGGTGTGATCAACTTACCCCTCCCCACAAATTTCAGGCTTTGTGCCTACAATAGAAAGGATTATTATTAATATTGTGTGTGGGATGATCATGATATCAGTCTGAAAACGAAAATAAGAGTATACAAATCTTGTATTTTGAGCACACTTTTGTATGGAGCAGAAGCTTGAACTCCTTACTACAGATATATAAAGAAACTTGAAATCTTCCACGTATGTTTTTTGCGCAACATACACAACATAAAATGACAAGATAAGATATCTAATGTCAAAATCTTAGAAAAATGTGATTTCTCCAGTATCCAAAACATGTTGATGAGAATCCAGTGCAGATGGGTAGGACATTGTTTGAATAAAAGATGACTGCATTCCAAAAATTCTTTTGTATGGCCAAGAAGCAGAGGGATACCGTGGTAAAGGAAGACCTTTCCTTAGGTGTAAGGATAAGTTGAAGCAATCAGTAAAATCTCTACAGCTTAACTTGACATCTTGTGAAAGTCATTGCCTAGATTGATATGCACGGCATAAAATGTGTCATGATGCATCCAAACAATTTGAGTTGAAGAAAAAGAACAATAGAAGAACAATATCCTGCAACCAACAGACACATTTGCCCGATCTCAGGCAAAATCAAAATCATCAATATCCCTATAGCGACTTCATAGCAAAATCCATTCCTGGACTCAAATTACATTCCATGCATCTATTGCAAGTAGTTGCAGCCCCTTAAGTTCTTTCATTGTTTTTTATTATTTATTTTTGGTAAGGCGGCGAGCTGGCAGAAACGTTAGCACGCCGGGCGAAATGCTTAGCGGTATTTTGTCTGTCTTTACTTTCTGAGTTCAAATTCTGCTGAGGTTGTCTTTGCCTTTCATCCTTTCAAGGTCGATAAATTAAGTACCAGTTGTCTACTGGGGTCGATTTAATTGACTGTCCCCCTCCCACCAAGTTTCAGGCCTTGTGCCTAGAGTTGAAAAGATTATTTTTGCTATTACTCTCTTCAAACACTCATACATCAAAACCGATGGGAGCAACCATCATCATTATAATCATCATAAGACCTGTGGATTAGTAGAATTGTTAAAGCGTAATAAAAAAATATTCTGGAGTATTTTTTTTTAGGATTTTTTCAATCTGATTTAGCATTCTGAATTGGATTTTTACATTCAAATCCTACAATGATCAACTTTATGTCCCATCCTTCAGGGTCTGATAAAATTAAGGATCATCAACTGTCTGGGTTTATAGTGTCGACTATCCTTTCCTTAATCTGTGTCTACATTACAAGAAGTTATAATTATCAGTGTTCTCCTACTTTCCATCGCATTTCTTTTTTGCCACACTTGTCACAATTAATTAGCATTACTCCGCCTAATTCCAGCACAGATATAATTATATCTAGGTCACATCTCTCAACTGTTTTATTGTTGTTGTTGCTGTTGTCATTGTTGCTGCTGCTGTTGTTGTTATTATCATTATTGTTATTAAGGCAATGACCTGGTAGAATGCTTTGTGGTATTTCTTCTGAATCTTTACGTTCTAAGTTCAAAACACGTTGAGGTCAACTTTACCTTTCATCCTTTCAGTGTCAGTAAAATAAGTACCAGTCAATCACTGGGGGTCCATGTAACTGACTAATGCCCTCCCCCAAAATTTCAGGCCTTGTGCCTATAATAGAAAGGATTATTATTATTATTATTATTATTATTATTATTATTATTATTATTATTATTATTATTATTATTGTTATCATTATTGAGTAAGAGACCAGTGCAAGCCATCAAAGTGACATTGGGGTATAAATATACGAAGCCCAGTATCAGACTCCTGTCTGATAAGGGTACACCAGGCACATGCATCACAACCATATGTGCACGACATGATGATCTCATATCAAGATAAACAGCACATGACCTTGCAGGTGGAGACCAGTTAGAATTTTCATCAGGTCGAGTAGCCTGTCCTGTTGAAAAGGTCCCTGAATAAGGGTTGTTTATGGATGTTGAACAAAGCACCCACATTTCCAAAGGTGAATTATTCAAACCTCAAAGAATTGCTCTCAACACATGGCTATGATGCTCCCCATTACTTCTGCTCGTAATCAGAGATGTACATATTGTCAACCACCAAGGGACATGCTCAACTCGTTAAGGTCAAACAGATGACAAGCAAATCTGTGGTATTGAACAGAATATTTGCTGTAGGCCATCTTTTACACCAAGACAAAACATGTATGTGATAACACTTCCAATCAGTTAAGATCAGAAGACATGAGAGCCACTGCCTGGTACTGCATCAGGGCATTTATTATTATTATTATTATTATTATTTTATGTTTGACTTTTGTTTTGCATTTGTACAAGTTGGATCCAAGTCTCACCCAGAGACCTCAAGAGACAAGTTAGAAGTTCATGTAGGTGTTATGCCTAGAGTACCATATATTTGGATTTGTACAGTTTCGTTCTAGTGAATGTTTAAGAAACCAAAAGAAAATTATGTGTTTGTTTTAAAATTTGATATCACATAGACAGTATTTTACGTAGGATATGGGCAGTTCCCATGAGCACTATCTTTTGAACTTCAGCCATTTTGGGGTTTCCTAGTATCTGAGCTAGGTAGTAATCAGCCCGTTTCGCTGTCATTCCCAGGGCACCTATGACAATAGGTATTGTTTTCGTCTTCAAATTCCACATTTTGCTAATTTCTATTTCAAGATCTTTATATTTGCTCAGTTTTTGGTAGGTCTTGACAGATACGTTTATATCGATTGGGAGGCATGATTTTTGTCTGAAGTCTTTCAGTATGATGCCTGGTCTATTTGCGTCTATCTTTCTGTAAGTTTGAATGGTGAAGTTCCAGAGGAGTGCGATGTGATCATTTTCAAGTACTGGGGGTGATTTGTGTTCCCACCAGTTTTTATCATGGGGCAAGTCCAGGTTTTTGCATATTACCCAGTGAATATATTGTGCAGCTCTATCATGCCTGTTGAGATACTCTGACTACCCAGTCCTGGCTAAGAAGGAATATATTCACAGACATGGCAGAGTTGGGATGTATATATACTGGTAGCTGTGCCTAAACAATTGAATAACAACATTATTATTATTATTATTATTATTATTATTATTATTATTATTCAGTAGTTTTATTTTTATAACGTGCTTTCACTTCACTACCAAGCGCAGCTCTGTGTGCCTTGGGTATGTGCTGTGGTTTGCTGTGATGCTCTTATGGTTACTGTATTGAAAGTGTTTTGCGTAGGATGTGTGCAGTGCCCAGTAGTGCAATTTTCTGTATGTTATATATACTTGTAAGTTCTGGTGGTTTTGTTATGTATTTGTCTGAATATTTTTTTTATCATACCTAATGCACCCATTATGATAGGAATTGATTCTGATTTTAGATTCCACATTCGAGTTACCTCTATTTCTAGGTCTGTGTATTTTGAAAGTTTCTCCATTTCTTTTAGAGAAACATTGTCATCTGTTGGTATTGATACATTGATTAGAAAGCATTTTTTTCTTTGGTGATCTCTGACAACTATATCCAGCCTATTTGCATTAATTTCTCTATCTGTGTGTATTGGCATATCCCAGAGTATGGTTGCTTTCTCATTTTCTGGCATGTGCCTATACTATCTCTTTTCTGTTGTTATTCAATTGTTTAGGCACAGCTACCAGTATATATACATCCCAACTCTGCCATGTCTGTGAATATATTCCTTCTTAGCCAGGACTGGGTTGTCGGAGACAATATGATTTATTGTTTCTTCTTCATCTCCACATATTCTGTAGTTACTAGTTGTATATCTTTCCATTACATGTTTTTGATGATTTCTTGTGGGAAGGCTTTGATCTTGTGCAGCAATTAAAAACCCTTCAGTCTCTGCTTTGAGTCCTGAGCTTCTCAACCATTGTTGGGATTTTGCTTTCGCTATTTCTTTTGTGTTTAGTTTAACCCAGTATTTGCCATGTAGGAGCTTTTCTTGCTATCGTTTTATTATGATACGTTGCTGTTCCAGTTTTAGTTTGGATTTCAGTTGCTTTACAGCTTTTGTTGTTTCTTCATTTTCTTCGTAGTTGTTAGATACTATGACTTCTTTTTCATATTTGTCAGCTTCCTTAAAATCTGAAAATAGTTTCTTTTTTTTTTTTTTTTGTGTTTTGTGGCTATTTGTATTAGTTTTCCTTTCTCCTGAAGTAGGTACTTCTGTAGTTCTATGGTGGTTATGTTGTAATAGTTTTCTAGCTGTATAAAGCCTATACCACCTTCGATACATTGTATATATAACTTTTCTATGTCAGATTTTGGGTGGTGCATTCTAAATCCTATCATTATTTTTCTTGTTTTCTTGTCATTGTTTTCCTGTTATCATCATCATCATCATCATCATCATCATCATTATTATTATTATTATTATTCAGTAGTTATATTTTTATTATGCGCTTTCACTGCACTACCAAGCACAGCTCTGCGTGCCTTGGCTATGTGCTGTGGCTTATTTTAGTGTTGTTATTTTCTTACAATATTGAATGTGCTTTATGTAGGGCCTAGCAGTGTTATTTTCTGTATGTCATACACATATATATATTTATATTCTTTTCTACTCTAGGTACAAGGCCCGAAATTTTGGGGGACAGGCTCAGTCAATTAGATCGACCCAAATATGCAACTGATACTTAATTTATCAACCCCGAAAGGATAAAAGGCAAAGTCAACCTCAGTGGAATTTGAACTTGGAATGTAAAGACAGATGAAATACTGCTAAGCATTTCGCCCAGCATGCTGATGTTTCTGCCTGCTCTCCTGGTGTATTGGTTACGTATTTATCTAAGTTAGCAGAATCGTTAGTGCACCAGTAAAATGCTTTGTGGAATTTCTTTCAACTCTTTACATTCTGAGTTTCATTCCCACAGAAGGCAACCTCACTTTTCAAAAATTCAGGATCGATAAAATAAATACTGGTTCAGTTCTAGAGTTCATTATCATCATCATCGTCGTTTAACGTCCGCTTTCCATGCTATCATGGGTTGGACGATTTGACTGAGGACTGGTGGACCAGGAGGCGACACCAGGCTCCAATCTGATTTGGCAGAGTTTCTACAGCTGGATGCCCTTCCTAACGCCAACCACTCCGAGAGTGGTATCAATTACCAGTTACTCAAAGCTATTGCTCTTGTGTCAACAGTTTTGAGTAAACAAGGTCCGAGTCTCTCATGCATATAACATTGCAGGCAAGACTGTGCTGTTGAAGAGATTGGCGCAGAAGCCTTGTCTAGGTTCACTTTCAGCACATCCTTCACTGAGTTGAATGCTCTTCATCTCCAACAACATAATGTGGTATGATCAATAAGTATCCGAACTGTTGCCATAGTAACGAAGCTAAAGCACGCAGAGTGAAGCTACTTAGTGCAGATTGACCTTAAACTCTGCTGTGCATGTTCACTAAGTTTTAACATTCTAGCTTAATTCTGTTGTTTACAGCAGTGCTTGGAAGGAAGGTGTGTAGCATGTGATCATCACATTGACCATGACAGAGAAAGTTGAGCAGAGAATCTACATCAAAGTTTGCCAAAAGTTTAGTGATACCTGCACAGTCACCTACAAAAAATTTTCAAAAAGTTTTCATCTTTCTTGACACAATCAAGGAGATCTTGTGCAACTGAAACCTGAGTGTCTTTTTGGTCAGCTGAAAGCAGTTTTGGCACAAACTTGGTAGGCACATGTCTCATACCCAAATCTTCAGTGATTATGGACAGAGCTGAATCTTAATTAATCAGCACATCCTATGATAACTCATGGATGGTGATTTGACGATTTTTCCTCACAGCTGCATGCACATCTGCAATGTTTTTCTCAGTACTTCTGGTTGCAGATCTCCCAAAACGTTCGTAAATTACGACATGATTTCAGCCATCTTGGAAATGTCTGAACTATTCGTACACTTGTGTGCAGCTCATACACTCTTCCCCTTACATATTCTGCAACTTTGCATAGACCTCTGAGCAGGTATCACCACGACAACTTTCTCTGTCATGGTCAATGCAACGATCACATGATACAAATCTTCCTTCCAAGCACTGCTGTAAATAGTGGAAGTGAGCTAGAACGTTAAAACTTAGTGCACATGCACAGCAGAGTTCAAGGTCAATCTGTGCCAAGCAGCTTTACTCTGCGTACTTTAGTTTCGTTACTATAGCAACAATCCGAATACTTATTGATCAGACCTTGTACATTATATCACGCATAAATACAAACTGTCTTACTTTCTCCTGTATGCTCCTAGTGGATGTTCAGAATGCTGGTTGATCAACTGAGGGTTTGATGGAAGGGATGGGTCGATCTACTGACTAAAATTTGAGGAGGATGTAGAAGCAGCAAATGTTTAGTGTAGCGAGGTGTGATTGGAGCGGGTTGCTACATAACAACTACATTGTTGTATTTAGTGTCTGTTAAACAACCTGAAGGTATGTATTGTTCACTGTCATAGCTGTAATTATTATCATTACTTAGCACTCAGAACGTCATGCCTGCCTCTTTTGTTTCGTATTGCTCTGTGCTGCTACTCATGTGATCCGTCTGATGCATAGGTCTGTCTCCATGAGAGAGAGAGAGGGGAGAGAGAGAGAGAGAGAGAGAGAGAGAGAGAGAGAGAGAGAGAGAGAGAGAGAGAGAGAGGATGAGAAAGATTAAAAGTTTATGGTATCCACCTCCACAACATATATATATATATATATATATATATATATATATGGAGAAGGAAGAAGAAAGGATTACGGTTCTCTCTTATACATTACCATATGTGTGTGTGTGTGTGTGTGTGTGTGTGTGAGAGAGAGAGAGTGTGTGTGTTTGCGTGTGTTTGTGTTTGTGTGTGTGTGTGTGTGTGTGCACGTGTGTATGCATGTATTAATATATATATATGTGTATATATATATATATATATATATATATATAGATATATATATATATCTATATGTATATATATATATAAGCACACACAAACACAAACACATACAAACATACATACATATCTCTGTGTGTGTGTATGTGTGTGTGTGTATTTATGAGATATGTATTAGAAAGTGAAAAGATTAGCTCCCCAAAATGTGTGTGTTTGTGTGTGCATACATATATCTGCATGTATGTGGGAGGCGTTTATACATATGGATGTGTGTGTGCGCGCGCGTGCGTGTGTATGAGCAATTAAATTCAGTTTTTAGTTTATATAACCATAAAAACTGAACATTAACTGAATAAAGAACTCATAACAGATATAGACTCAGATATTTTGAATAGTTTTGCTGGCAAAGGTACATGCCTCAAAAGCACATTGTAGCATTGAGCAAGGCACTTTATTTTTTAATTATTATAAATCTTCCGTTGAGGAGAGAGCCGGTTTCCAACAAAGATACAAGGTTCCATCTTTGGGATGTGGTTAACACAGACAAATTCACATTTGTAACTTGAGAAAAGTCTTGCATATTTTTACTGTTCCACTCACAGATTGGACTTGTAATGTACAAATCGTCCGTTTAATTTCTCTTTCTGCAAATCCCAGTTTATCCAGATTTTCCTTTAAGCATTTACTAACAAAACCAAATGCTCCAATTATTATTGGTATGAATATGAATTCATAGTCCGGGTGTAGAAGCTGGAGGTTTCGAAGCAGTTGTCGATGGATGTCCTCTTTTGCTTTGATTTTCAAAGAGATATTGATATCTGCAGGGCAGCTGACCTCTATGATGGTACATACCTTTGCCCTTCTGTCCCAAACCACAATATCCGGCCTGTTATGTTTACATTTGACACCTCGATCCCTGGATCTTATATATATATATATATATATATATATATATATATATATATATATATATATATATATATATATATATATATATACATACAGAAGCCATGATAGATCGCTGACCAAACAACATTCAATTTTTTTTCTCCGTGTTTTTCTCCTTGTTTTCTCCGTATTCTTTCTGTTGAAGAGCGTAGCTCGAAACGTTAAAGACTTTCTGTATTCCCGAGCGTCAAACTAATACATCCTTTTGTTGTTTACACCACCTGTCCTCGTCTGTTGTTGTTTTTTTTCGTACATTCTGCCCCCTATATATACATACATATACACACGCATACAGGTTTGCACGTATGTATGCATACATATTTGCATGTGTGTGTGTATGTATGTATATATGTATATATGTATGTATATGTGTGTGTGTATGTGTGTATGTATGTATGTATGTATGTATGTATGTATGTATGTATGTATGTATGTGTGTGTGTGTATGCGTGTATGTATGTACAACGCAGGAGTGACAAGGTTTAAGAAATATTGCTTTAATTTACTATTTAAAAGCCAAGGAAAGAGTCTTGACGTTTCGGCTGTTAATCCTTTATCAGAAGAAAGAGGAAAAAAGAAAACGTGGACGTGAGAAATAGGAAAAATTGACGAGAAAATACGCACACGTACGTACGTACGTACGTATGTATGTATGTATGTATGTATGTATGTATGTATGATGCAACGTGAGAAATGGTAAGAAATTGAAAAGCTGACACTGAATAATGCGTCGCTAAAGAATAGTCGAAGCTGGAATATTTTGTAACTGAAATCAGCAAGAAGCTATTGTGCATAATAAGCAGTGATACTATTGCAACGCTGAAGGAATAAAATATAATCGAACTTTACCAAGCGAAGAATTCACCTCATTATTCTCGTCTATCAGGAAAGCTACGTAATGCGAAATATGAAGTCTTGAAACAAAGTATCTTGTAACCGCAGTCATTTTCCACCAGAATATATGAATAATAAAACTGCAACTGAAACCAGTTTGAGAATAGCTTATTTGTTAGCAAAGAAAGAAAACCATTTGCTGAAGGTGAATTAGTTTGTCGCCGTTGTCGCTAGAAGTTTTGGTTGGCTGTAGAGTAAGTTTATTATGGGTTGTGTTGGGTTACGTGCTGCAAACAGGAAACTCGCAGGCATTTGATAATTTATTTAAAATAAAGGCTGTACACAAGCACGCACGCACGCACGCACGCACTTACACATACACACAAACACAAACACACACACACATACACACGAACTTTCATTGTAAGGTGACTTAAGATATCGACTATCGACTTTCAGTGTCTACATTGTGCAGTCATCAATAACTTACGCTAGAGACAGGAACAAATTGGTCTTGAATGAAAACTGAGATGTGAGTTTAGCCGAATCTGCTCACTTCTCTGGTTTGCTTTGGGCAAGAGTGAAATAGTGTGCCTCTAACTGTGTTTACTCAGCCTGAGAGATAAGATGTTAGTCCGCCAAATCTTGCTAAAACTCTACCCTGGTCTGACTTGCTTGTGGTGATTGGTAAGATGTGTGTTCCCTGCTTGCTCTCAACCTCTGCTGAGATTCTTGGCGCCGGACTACTTATAAATAGAAGGAAACGTCCGCATCTTATGGACATTCACTTTTGTCCTGACTTTGTGATATAATCTGCATGTCGATTAGTTGATAAATAGAACGTACACGTGATGATTGCATGGTCCATTCGTGACAACAGCCTGTTAACTTAGAAAATGGGGTTAAAATCTTAGATCTCATTGCTAATTGAAGAGATATGTCCAGAAAACTCATATAGTCATTGAAAATTACACTGTAGAACAAATTATGAAGTTGACTGTGCTAAATTCGAATTTTATAGCAAAAATTTCCCATCACGTCAAATTCGCTTGTAAATTACCGACTTAATAACTATGCAATTTATACCGATTTCCACGATACCATAAATTTATTTTGCTCTCAAAGTCAGATTAAATATGTCCATTGTAATTAATTCATGAATATATAATGAATCAGCATGTTTATTAGCATTATATAATATATTAACCTACATTTCAGTATTTACTTCTTCGTTTATAAGAAGTCTCAAGTGTGTCATGCTTCAGGTTCCATTTTCCCTTATACCTGTTTTCCATTGACACTATATATCTTGATGGAACCTCTCTCCATGTTCATCACTCACATCTCCTGCATTCTCTGGGAAGAAGGACAGATGAGAATGAAGAAAGTGTATCTTCGGTCACATATTGCATCCAAGATCTTGGTAGCATTTCATTAGACTCTCCACTATGCTCTTTCAATGGGCCACTTGGTGCTTTCGCAGAAGTCCTTTGCATACATCTTTGAATACATGCCAGGCCGCAAGCTCAGTTTCATCCATTGTCGCCTCGAAGTCCTCATCAGTTATAAGCTGACGAATCTGAGGGCCTACAAATATACCGTCTTTAATCTTGGCATCACTTATTTTAGGGAAGATCGTCTTGAGGTACTGGAAACATGGCTTGTTATGCTGCAGTACTTTGGTAAATTGCTTCATTAGGCCTAGTTTTATATGCAGTAATGGCAAAATGATTATCTCCTTCTTAATTAGTGGCTCATGATTTACATCATGGTATCCAGGCGTCATAGATTCTTGAGGTGGCCATTCTGAGCGTACATAATGTTCTGATCTGGACCTGCTGTCCCACTTGCAAAGAAAGTACATAAACTTGGTGTATCCAGTTTGTAGCCCATTAAGTAGGGCTACTACTTGCGAGTTCGCACAAATTAGCCACACGTGCTCCTTGTAACTTATACGATCTAGAATAAAAGGGAGGCTCTCATACGTCTCTCTTAAAATGCATAAATGAGCAATAGGAACTGAAGGTATGGTCTTCCGAATGTGCAACAGAACTGATTTTATGCTGTAAAGGGATGCATCTATGAACAACTTCTACTCATTTGGTTCATAGGTTAGCTCAAGGGCAGTGAATAGCTCATTACATTAAGTCAAGTTGTTTTCCAAAATGAAGAATTGCTGTAGATCTGCAGAACACTTCCTAAATACTGTAATTCAAGCATCTTTATCCAACAGATTCCATTGTTGCAGATGCGAGGCCAGGACTTCACTCTGTTGCTTAGTAAGTTTTAGATGAAGAACTAGATCATTGAATTCAGGTTGGGTGATGAGGTGTGGTTTCTTGTCAGATTTACCACGGATTTGGACCCATATAACTGTTAAAATATTGAGTTTACTTCATAATTTTCATAGGTTAGGTTGACAAATACCTTAGGAACACTCCATTAAAATTACATCAAAATCCGTTCGTAATTTTTAGAGTTGACAGTTTCAGCCCAATCCTGTTTGCAATCAATTCCTACGGAACCATCAATGTATTTAACGTAAGTAAGATGGTAATTTATGAGAAACTGGATGGTCACAGAAAGAAACGGATGTTATATATTCGTTATCTACACACAAAATACGCTTAGTAAAGGTTATTCTCATTTCCGTTTTTTTTTCTTTGTTATAATGGAGGCGCAATGGCCCAGTGGTTAGGGCAGCGGACTCGCGGTCATAGGATCGCGGTTTCGATTCCCAGACCTGGCGTTGTGAGTGTTTATTGAGCGAAAAAAACCTAAAGCTCCACGAGGCTCCAGCAGGGGATGGTGGTGAACCCTGCTGTACTCTTCCACCACAACTTTCTCTCACTCTTACTTCCTGTTTCTGTTGTGCATGTAATTCAAAGGGTCAGCCTTGTCACACTGTGTCACGCTGAATATCCCCAAGAACTACGTTAAGGGTACACGTGTCTGTGGAGTGGTCAGCCGCTTGTACGTTAATTTTACGAGCAGGCTGTTCCGTTGATTGGATCAACTGGAACCCTCGACGTCGTAAGCAACGGAGTGCCAACAACAGTGTTATTAGTTTTTATGCAAAAACTAAACAGTTGAAATTACATCGTGCGCCAAATATGCAACAAAGCACAAGATTTCCATTCGTTTTCATTGGCTCTTAATGAATCAACAGATGTCTGACTATTCAGTGTTTTTTTTTTTTTGAGAATCAACGCTGACTTTGACGTGACGGAAGGACATTCTTCGTTAAGGAGCGTGCATGGGCAGGGATGGACTGCAGGTGAAAACGTTTTCAAAGGCATTTTCAGAGAGAAGGTAAAAATGTCGACCAAGTACAACCTGGTTTGGAAACGGCTTAAGTGTATTACAAAGCTTATGATAGTATGGGATGAACAAAATCTAAGTGATCCACTTCGTCATTCAACAGCAGTAAACATCTGCAATAAACATTTACGTCTGTCAAGTAAAAATGAGCCAATTTTATCAACAGTGAATTTTATTTAGTTGCATACCATCAATCATCGTTAGTTTCCGGTTTTCTTAGGAAATGAAAGGTGAATATAGCGATTTGCTGCACCACACTGCTGTAAGATGGTTTACTAACGGTTCAGTCATCTCCCGATTGTTTTGTTTTGTTTTTGAACTTCAGATAGTAATTGACATTTTTTTCGATTGAGAAAAATTTTGTTCAGTCGCTGTTTGTAAATGGTGAATGGTTATGGAAATTAGCTGACTTAATGATGCATCTTAATGAGTTCAATATTAGATAACAAAGCGTCTCTCCCAATATGCTTGAATATCCAATGATGTTGATGTATACTTCATTCAGAATTATGGTGTTTTTTTTTGTTTTTGTTTTTTTTAGTAATGGCCTTGAAGAATATTCTGGTATTCAAATATTTGTTCTTCTATAAGTGCTTACAATTAGATTTTTTTTTTACTCTTTCATACTGGTTCCTTCCATTTCCATTTCACTAACGAAAATCTATGTCGATAGAATTGATCTCAAAACAAGTATAGTGCTAAAGCTACTCTGAGACAAACTAAAGCTGAAACATTAACTCTTGATACCAACCCATCTGAGACTGCCTTTAGTTCTTCGATATAAAACATAATATTTTCAAGCGTTTATATTTACAGTAAATCAAAACCTTCCATCATAATTTTATGTATATTCTTTCGTCAAGTTATGTTTCAAAGAACAACTGAAAAGATAAATTATTTTACTAACTCCTTCCAAATTCTTGATTATTTAAAAAATTCATAGAAGTGCGTAGATTGTGTTTCATTATAAATATGATCATGAAAGAGTGAAATTAAATTTAGACTTTGAAGTCACACACACACACACGCACACACGCACACACACACACACATACACACACACACACACATTTACACTCCTATCCCCACACAAGATATCCCAGTGATAAACTACACCATTGTTATCTGAAATGGACTGTATTTCTATTCACAAGTGAGATTTTACTTCATCCGTTGATGCAAACACTGCCAATATTATTTATAGAACGTATTGATGGTAGGCGTAGGAGTGGCTGTGTGGTAAGTTGCTTGCTTACCAACCACATTGGTTCCGGGTTTCGTCCCACTACTATAGCCTCGGGCTCCTTCTCTCCTACCATTGTCTCGGGCCGACCAAAGCCTTGTGAGTAGATTTGGTAGACAGAAACTGAAAGAAGCTTGTCGTATATATATATATATATATATATATATATGTGTGTGTGTGTGTGTGTGTGTGTGTGTGTGTGTGTGTGTGTGTGTGTGTGTGTGCTTGTCTCCCCCGCGACATCGGCAAAAGAGACCGATAGAATAAGTACTAGGCTTACAAAGAATAAGTCCTCGTATCGAGTTGCTCGACCAAAGGCGGTGCTCCAGCATGGCCACAGTCAAATGACTGAAACAAGTAAAAGAGTAAAAGAGAACTGGCGGCGAGCTGAGAGAATCGTTAGCATTCCGGGCAAAACGCTCTGCCGCATTTCGTCCTTCTTTATGTTCTGAGTTCAAATTCCGCCGAGGTCGAATTTGCCTTAAAATAAGTACCAGTTGAACACTGAGATTGATGTAATCGACTTACCCATCACATGAAATTACTGGCCTAGTGCCAAAATTTGAAACCGATATTATTTATAGAATTCCAGGTGAACTGTGTGACAATACTAGATTCTATAAGAAACTTAGTACTCTACTACCTTTCACATTTTAATATCCCACACAGTAAGTACCAGTTACGCACTGGGGTCGATGTAATCGACTTAATCGATAAAGAAATAAATATCCCACACTGTGGTATATATATATACATATATATATTAAAACTACGTCATTTTCTGTTTCCAGGTTGGGTCCTTGAATGCTTGTTTCATGGCTAAACGTGGATTTAAGGTTTCACTGTATGAATTACGTAAAGGTAAGGGTTTCAGTTTATCTATCATCATTGTTTGCTATCATCTTTTCATCTCTATCATCATACCAATAACCTTCAGCATTGTCATTGTTGTCGTCATCATCATCATCATCATTAGCGTCGTCGTCGTCGTCATCATTATCATCATCATTGTTGTTGTCGTCAAGATAAAACAACGCTTAAATAATATTAAAAATGTAAGTATATGCCATGATGACCCCTAAATTAGTAAAAAGTGTTCTAATTATCTTTTGAGGAGATCTGACAAAACTGAGGTAGCGATCTTAAAAGTCTGTTGATCCTAGATATAACTAGAAAGTGTATACTTTATACCTAACCCCATAGCTTTGGACTGTATAGAGATGACGGGTTAATAATTGCACATGGACAGATTTAGAAAGAACGTGATAAGAATATTCAATAAATTATATCTAAATAAGAACTAAACCTAATAATAACTGAATTTTTATGCATAACACTAGATATAAATCCAAGCATATGCTATTCCTATGGGAAGTAAAACACAAAAAAACTAAAAACACAGAATTACAACACAGTTTTCTTACATTTATATATATATATATATATATATAAAGTAACAGGAAGGGAGGAATTTCGATTACACCAAGGTGGTGAGTTGTAATGTATATAAGAAATTAAAGAAGGAAAATGCACACGCTTTACATAGTTTTAACATAATTTTTAATATATCTTGTATTGCGTTTGTCAATCAGTTTCATTTTCGCTATTCATGGCATTAAAATTTACGTATTTAAATAAATCTTAATGTCATTAAATAGTGAAAGCAAAACTGGTCGACAAATACAATACAAGATATATTAAACATTATATTAAAACTATGTAAAGCGTGAGCATTTTCCTTCTTTAATTTCTAATATATATATATATATATATATAGGTGAGAAAGTTGGTATGTGAAAGCACGTGGTTGGATGTATAAAAGATAGTAAGAGTGAAAAAAACTACAGAAGGCTTGTGTTACATGGTTAAAGTATATATTTAAATTATGTCAGAAAAAATGTTATAAAATCTTTTTGGTATATAAACATTGTATTTTCTCAAAATACAATGTTTATATACCAAAAAGATTTTATAACATTTTTTCTGACATAATTTAAATATATACTTTAACCATTTAACACAAGCCTTCTGTAGTTTTTTTCACTCTTATTATCTTTTATATATATATATATATATATATGAGTTAGAGGTTAAGAGACCATCTAAGAGATATTAAATATCCAATACACTAGTGGGTGTGTACCTACGTATTTTTAACCAAGTGCTTACTATTGCATGCCAATATTTCAATTGAATGCTAGGTATGGGTGAGGTTAAATTGGAAATTTATCTGTACACTCATCTATTATTATTCATTCATCTCTCTATATATATCTGTTCACGTATTTATTGACTGATTTCATTCGTTTATTTGTACCACTTAAACACATGTTTGTTATCATTTAATAAATAGATATAATGGAATGTTTACTAGCTGATGTTCATCGATTTTATATCCTCTCTATTTTCCTATTTGCCTTATACATATATATATATATATATATATATATATATTATAAGTGTGTGTGTGTGTATGTATGTATATATATATATATATATATATATATATATATATATATATATATATATATATATATATATATTTATCATATATGTTTGTGTATGTGTGTATGTATATATATATATATATATATATATATATATATATATATATATACATATATATATATATATATATATATATATATATATATATATATATATATATATATACACACATACACACACACAGGTATACAGAGATAGCTTAACACATATGCACATATATGCGTGTGTATTTATAAAGAAGGAAATAGAAGGATGTACATATATGTAGATATGACTATATAATGCATATGTATACAAACATATGTAAATACTAATATAAGTGTATAAAATATTTCCCTCACACACACACACACACACACACACACACACACACACACACACACACACACACACACACACACACACACACACACACACTTGTTTATAAACAATGTCAATCATTTTTGTATTTTTCAGACATCAGAAAAGAAGCCCATGTAAGTGGCCGGAGTATAAACTTGGCCCTTTCTGAACGGGGTTTGTCAGCACTAAATGAGGTGGGGCTGCGAGAGAAGGTCAGACCCTTTGGCATCCCTATGTATGCGCGAATGATACACAATAGGGATAGCACCAAGAGGAGGATCCCCTACGGCAGAGAAAATCAAGTAAGTTGGTTGGTCACTATTATGATGATTATTATGATGTTGATGGTGCTGATGGTGGTGATGATAATGATGTTGGTGGTGATGATGATGTTGGTGTGGGGGAGTTAGCAATCATGAGATGGTAATCGTAACAAGTATTGATATTGTTTAAACTCAGATCAACCCTGGCTGAGCAGATCAATGATTAAAATCATTCCAGTCATGACCATCCCATCTGCTTTCATGCAATGTGCACTCCAGATTACATTATACAACTTTTCTTAAGGTGATAGGATTTGATTTGAGGTAGATTAGGTTGTTATTTCTAGCTACTGGAATAACTACACAGAGGCTTCCTCGTTAAACTGTGGATATGATGGAGGTTTTAATAGTTGTGATATTGGTGTTGTTGCTGTTGTTGTATGACTCCAGGTCAGCCTTGATTGAGCAGACTGAAGCATACCAGCTGCAGCAGTTCCTTGTTTTGAATGACTAGCTTACGCTCCAAAGTGTCCTTCCTTTTGCTAATACAGGATTTGGTTGCTATATCTTGCAAGTCAGTTCAACACATATAGGTTCCTTCATTGGTGATGATGCAGGTAATGATGATACTGTTGATGATGATGATGACGATGATGATGATGATGATGACGATGATGATGATGATGATGATGATGATGATGATGATGGCGATGATCATGACGATGGCGATGATGATGTTGATGACAACGACGACGACGACGATGATGATGATGAGGATGATGAGGATGATGATGGTGGTGGTGGTAATGATGATGGTGGAGATGATGATAATGATGATGACGATAATGACGATGTTGATGATGATGATGATGATGATGATGGTTGATGATGATGATGATGATGATGATCGTGAAGATGATGATGAAGACAGTATTGACAGAGGTGGTGATAATAACTATGTAGTTATTCAACCCTAAGTCACTCCCCCACCTGATCA
The DNA here is from genome assembly GCF_046866305.1 of Octopus bimaculoides. NCBI lineage: Eukaryota > Metazoa > Mollusca > Cephalopoda > Octopoda > Octopodidae > Octopus > Octopus bimaculoides. The sequence goes on from NC_142933.1 coordinate 25,209,934, forward strand.
AGTATGGCTATGACCAAAGTCATACCAGTCCAAAGAACCTGGTCATCTTTTCTAACAGCTTTATTAGAGGAGGTATGGTAGTTACACATGGCCTTTCTTGAGAGAGAGACTGGCTTGAGAGACAGACTGGCTTGAGAGACAGACTGGCTTGAGAGACAGACTGGCTTGAGAGACAGACTGGCTTGAGAGACAGACTGGCTTGAGAGACAGACTGGTTTGAGAGACAGACTGGCTTGAGAGACAGACTGGCTTGAGAGACAGACTGGCTTGAGAGACAGACTGGCTTGAGAGACAGACTGGCTTGAGAGACAGACTGGTTTGAAAGAGAGACTGGCTTGGTCTGAATGCTTGTTACAGAGCAGATACCACTAAAAGCTCAGGTGGCAGGGTTAAAATGAAAGACCACTCGAGACCAGAGACAATCCATTGGATCAGCCTCTGAAGCACCATCTTAAAAGGTTTTAGCCGAACCGCTAAGTTACAGGGATGCAAACACACCAACATCGGTTGTTAAGCAATGGTGTGGGGACAAACGCAGACACAAAGATATACATGCATAAATATATACATACATATGTGTGTGTGTGTGTGTGTGTATCATCATCGTTTAACGTCTGCTTTCCATGCTAGCATGGGTTGGACAATTTGACTGTGGACTGGCAAGCCAGCAAGCTGCACCAGGCTTCAATCTGATCTGGCAGAGTTTCTACAGCTGGATGCCCTTCCTAACACCAACCACTCTGAGAGTGTAGTGGGTGCTTTTATGTATATATGTATACCATATTTTAACATGTATAAGGAACCCTCTTTGTCAAAAATTAGGTTAAAATAATATGAGAGTTTCTTATACATGGATAGTATTATAATCCCTTACAAAACCTTTTTTCCAAATTTTAAACCCAAAATATTAGGGGGTTCCTTATACATGTTAAAATACAGTATATATGATAGGCTTCTTTCAGTTACCAAATTCACTCTCAAGGCTTTGGTCAACCTGAGGCTGTAGTAGAAAGCACTTTCCCAAGGTGCCACACAGTGGGACCGAACCCAAAACCATGTGGTTGGGAAGCTTCTTACCACACAGCCATGTCCACACCTATATATAATCCCTATATATATCTCAACTTTTCTACATATTAGACATTTCCACTTCCCAGAACACTATTGAGATATATGTTTGTTTTTGTTAAGATTTTTGTCTTAGCTAGATTTATGTTTAGACTTCTTGATTCTAGGATCTGTTTGCAATTTTGGAACTTCTCTAATTCCTTCAGTGATTTGGTCATAAGTGCCAGGAGTTTCCCAAGGACAGCAAGTCTTGAACACTCCTGTCATGGCCTGGAGAACTAAAATACAGAGGAAGAGGCCAAAAACTGACCCCCCTTGGATGCCTACATACATGCTAAATATGTGAGTGACTGGTGTACACCTCAGTTCACCAGATTTATTCTGCATCTCAGTAATAATCCCTGATATTCCAACGCTTTCCTTACCTCCATATCCTTACTGTCCCTTTCAACCATATTAGCTGTAAAATTCAATAGCAGCTCTCTCTCTCTCTCTCTCTCTCTCTCCCTCTCCCTCCTTCTTTCTCCTTCATGCATTCTCCAATTTGGCAGTTGCTCTTAGTAACAATTCCATGTCTCTTTCTTCTTGGTGTCAGAAGGTTCAGTGCTTTACCGTTATTCTATTACTGTTTCCTTAACAATATCTTGATTCACACTCAAACACTGCTTAGCAATTTGGAACAACTTACACTTCTGAGCATTGGCAAACCTCTTACTTTCTGCTTCTGTCCCTGATATACGTAGATGCATGCATGCATGCATGCATGTATGTATGTATGTATGTATGTATGTATGTATGTATGTATGTATGTATGTGTGTATGTATGTATGTGTGTATGTAAGTATGTATGTATGTATATATGTATGTGTGTGTGTATGTATGTATGTATGTATGTATACATGCATACATGCACATGCATATACACAGACACACACACACACACACATAGACACACATGCATGCACACTCACAGACACAGATACACACACACACACATAGATATGCTAGCATAGAAGGCAGATGTTAAACAAAGATGTTGATGACGATGATGATGATGATGATATGTAATCACACACCCATACATGCATACACACACACATAGTGCAATCTACATTAAAATTTGCATAGCATAACCTGTATTTAGAACATTGTATGCATTGGAATCTATCCACTGGTTTTCAGAAATAGAGTTAATAACTCTATTGTATGCATTGTTATACATCAAAAGAGAAAACTGCGAAGAGAACTCATGTATTATAGCCCAAGCTTTCTTTCACTTGCCTCCATCGTCAGAAAGATCACAGAATGCCTATAGAAAAATCAAAATAGGACAATTTGTTCATAAATTATCTAGTTACATTAACTCCCACGTTTTACATTAATAATAATAATGATGATAATAATAATAATAATAATAATAATAATAATAATAATAATAATAATAATAATAATAATAATAATGATAATAATAACAATACCCTAGGCATAACACCTACATGAACTTCTAACTTGTCTCTTGAGGTCTCTGGGTGAGACTTGGATCCAACTTGTACAAATGCAAAACAAAAGTCAAACATAAAATAATAATAATAATAATAATTATAATAATAATTATAATAATAGTAATGATAAATGCCCGGATGCAGTACCAGGCAGTGACTCTCATGGTTTCTGATCTTAATTGATTGGAAGTGTTATCATGTACATTGTTTTGTCTTGGTATAAAAGATGGGCTACAGCAAATATTCTGCTCAATACCACAGATTTGCTTGTCAGTTGTTTGACCATAACCAGTTGAGCATGTCCCTTGGTGGCTGACGTTATGTGCATCTCTGATCATGAGCAGAAGTAGTGGGGGAGCATCATAGCCATGTATTAAGAGGAATTCTTTTGGGTTTGAATAATTCACCTTTGGAAACATGAGTATTTTGCTCAACATCCTTAAACAAACCTTATTCAGGGACCTTTTGAGTGGGATGGGCTACTCGACCTGAAGAACATTCTAACTGGGACCCACCTGCGAGGTCATGCACTGTTTATCTTGATATGAGATCACCATGACGCGTACATATAGTTGTGATGCATGTGCCTGGTGTACCCTTATCAGACGGGTAGTCATGATGGGTATATTGGACTTCGTATATTTCACCCCAGTGCCACTTTGATAGCATGCACTGCTCTCTCACTCAATAATAATAATATGTGATATATAAAGCTAAAATGCAGATTACCTTATCAGATTATCACAGATTACATAACACTTGTACATGGCTTTTAAGATGTATAATAAACACTGGAAAGTGTTATAGCATCTGTGATCACAACTATTGTTAACCCTTTAGTGTTTAAACTTGTCGTATCTGGCCCAAATATTCTACCTATTTTATGTTCAAACTGGTCAGATCTGGCCTCTCACACCTACCCTACAGTATCATTCTAAAAATAAACAATTACATCATAGAAATCTTGAAGTTACAAGACATTGAATGATTAACTTAAAACATTGTAAATAAACAAGAATCTGGTCATCTTTTCTTCCAGCTTTGTTAGAAGTGGTAAGGCAGTTACACATGACCTCTCCACAGAGTCTATATATACATACATATATCTATATCTATCTATCTATCTATCTATATATATATATATATATATATATATATATATATATATATATATATACTCTTTACTCTTTTACTTGTTTCAGTCATTTGACTGCAGCCATGCTGGGGCACCACCTTTAGTTGAGCAAATCAACCCCAGGACTTATTCTTTGTAAGCCTAGTACTTATTCTATCGGTCTCTTTTTGCCGAACCGCTAAGTTACGGGGACGTAAACACACCAGCATCGATTGTCAAGCGGGGGGACAAACACAGACACACAAACACACATACATACATATATACATATATACGACGGGCTTCTTTCAGCTTCCATCTGCCAAATCCACTCACAAGGCTTTGGTCGGCCTGAGGCTATAGTAGAAAACACTTGCCCAAGGTGCCGCACAGTGGGAATGAACCCGGAACCATGTGGCTGGTAAGCAAGCTACTTACCACACAGCCACTCCTGCACCTATATATATATTTTAAATTTGTTTACAGGAAACATTTTGAATATACAAATACAGCTCCTATCCCATTATACCAGCTACAGTCTAATGATGTTGACTGGTTAACCAGTTCTTGGGGTTGTATTGAGCTGTACCGATATAATGTAGGATGATTGTTATTGTGTGTGTGTGTGTGTGTGTGTGTAAATATATATATCATGTGACTGACCAGACTATTAGATGTTGTTAAACATTGCTGGTCACAATGCGCTTTGCCTCATTTTTAGTTTTTCGAAAGATGTTCCCTGCTGGCTAGGAGAGCAGGCCAACACTCCCACCCAAGATCTGAAGGTTATTCCATTGCAAGGGGACCCATTTCCAGCCGAGTGGACTGGAGCAATGTGAAATGAAGTGATTTTTACTCAAGAACACAATGTGCCACTCAGTCTGGGAATTGAACCTGCGACTGCTAGATTGTGAGTGTAACATCCTCCCTACTAGGCCACACACCTTCACAAATATATACATATCATCATCATCATCATCATCATCATCATCATCATCATCATCATTTAATGTCCATTTTCCATGCTGGCTTGGATTCGATGGTTTGACAGCAGCTGACCAGCTGACCAGCTGAAGGGCTGTTCAAGCTCCCTGTCTGTTTTAGTATGGTTTGTACAGCTGGGGGCCCTTCCTAATGCCGACCACATTACTGAATGCATTGGTGCTTTTACATAGCACAAGCTTGGGTGCTTTTTATGTGGCACCAGCACCTATGAGCCTGCAAGAATAGAAATACTCAGGTGGCAGGGGTTTGCAGGGGACAGGCCTGTATGCGAGGGAAACCATGCTTCTACTTAGCTTGACATGTTGTTTTCAAGCACAGCAAACCACTAGGAGTTTTGGTCCCTCATCATCCCTCTGTGAGCCCCAGTGTCTGTAGATCCTTTCTCATCACTCTGTCCCATGTCTTCCTGAGTCTACTCCTTCCTCATGTTAGCTTTACAATTAGAGATCGGCAGCTCTTGATATAACTGTCTTCATTCATACGCATTATGTAGCCTTACCAGTGCAGTCTTCTCTCTTGCACACTACATCTGATGCTACGTATATCCAGTTTTTCTCTCAAATCCTTCACACTCTGTTGTATATGCACACTGACATTACCTGTGAACATGGAATAATGTCCACATGTGACATATAATTATGCTAGGACATACAACTCCATTTGGACATATAACTGTCTCCACAGTGCATATGACTAAGCTCGATCGTAGGAATGTTTTCTTCTTCATCATCATCATCATAGTTTAACGTCTGCTTTCCATGCTAGCATGGGTTGGATGATTTGACTGAAGACTGGCAAGCCAGAAGGCTGCACCAGACTCCAATCTGATCTGGCAGAGTTTCTACAGCTGGATGCCCTTCCTAACGCCAACCGCTCCAAGAGTGTAGTGAGTGCTTTTACATGCCACCGAGGGCCAGTCACACGGTACTGGCAACGGCCATGCTCAAAAAGGTGTTTTGTGCGTGCCACCTGCATGGGAGCCAGTCCAGCGGCATTGGCAACGACCTCGCTCGAATGATTTTCTAGCATGCCACCAGCACAAGTGCTAGAGGCAACGCTGGTAACGATTACGCTCTAATGGTGCTATTTACGGGCCACTAGCATGGAAGCCAGACAGCTGCTCTGGCAATGAACACGCTCGGACAGTGCTGTTAGTGCTCCACTGGCGCGGTAACCAGTCATCGAGTATGGTTCAATTACGATTTCACTTGCTCCAACAGGTCTTCGCAAGCAGAGTTTAGTGTCGAATAAAGGAGAGGTTGGCATGGGTGCCAGTCGTCGGAGCTCAGTTGGTAGAGCGGAGGACTGTAGTGTGAAATTGTTTTCTTATAAAATATAAAAGGACATATGGCTATGATTGCATGCTACATCACAACTACATTTGGAGAAGGAGAGAGAGAGAGAGAGAGAGAGATACATACATTGATGTCTAGATAAACACCTGTATGTATGCCACACAACTATATATGTTGTGCAACATAAGATGTATATTGGTTATTTTGTACTGCAATATGAGACAAAGATGAATGCCTGTAGATCAAATACATAACTCATAGTTATCATCATCATCATCATCATCATCGTTTAACGTCCGCTTTCCATGCTAGCATGGGTTGGACGATTTGACTGAGGACTGGTGAAACCGGATGGCAACACCAGGCTCCAGTCTGATTTGGCAGAGTTTCTACAGCTGGATGCCCTTCCTAACGCCAACCACTCCGAGAGTGTAGTGGGTGCTTTTACATGCCACTGGCACGAAGGCCAGTCAGGCGGTACTGGCAATGGCCATGTGTATATATATATATATATAACATGATGTTGAATGCATGTACACATTAGTGTGTGTGTGTATAACATAATGCTGAATGTAAGATAAAAAAAACAATAAATTAGAAAAACATGAAGCTGGATGCCCTTCCTAACGCCAACCACTCAGAGAGTGTAGTGGGTGCTTTTACGTGTCACCTGCACGAAAACGGCCACGCTCGAAATGGTGTCTTTTATGTGCCACCCGCACAAGCCAGTCCAGGGGCACTGGCAACGATCTCGCTCGAAAATCCTATGGGAGCCAGTCAGGCGGTACTGGCAACGGCCACGCTCAAAATGGTGCATCTCATGTGCCACCCGCACAAGAACCAGTCCAGGGGCACTGGCAACGATCTTACTTGGCTTGCCGG
>NC_142933.1:25221799-25224299 GCF_046866305.1 Octopus bimaculoides
CACCATTGGCGAGTGTCTTCTTCTATAGCCTCAGACCGACCAAAGCCTTGTGAGCAGATTTGGTAGATAGAAACTGAAAGAGGCGAGCTGGCAGAAACGTTAGCACGCCGGGCCAAATGCTTAGCAGTATTTCGTCAGCCGTTATGTTCAAAGTTCAAATTCCACCGAGGTCAACTTTGCCCTTCATCCTTTTGGGGTCGATTAAATAAGTACCAGTTACGCACTGGGGTCAATGTAATTGACTTAACCCCTTTGTCTGACCTTGTTTGTCCCCTCTAATATTTAGTCCCTTGTGGGTAATAAAGAAATACGAAACTGAAAGAGGCCCGTCATATATATATATATATATGCATATAAGAAGGGATGACCACTAAGTGGACATCCAATATGCTAGAAAGAGGTCATCAACGACTCAACCACAAAGAAAAATGTTCTCCCACCCTCAGTATATATATATATATGTCTTCTACTATAGCCTCGGGCTGAAAGAAGCCCGTCACACACACACACACACACACACATATATATATATATATATGTATATATATATATATATATGTATGTATGTATGTATATATATATATATATATATATATATATATATATATATATATGTATATATATATGTATATATATATGTATATATATATATATACATATATATATATATATATAAATATATATATATATATATATATATATGTATGTATGTATGTATGTATTTGTTTGTGTGTCTGTGTTTGTCCCCCCAACATTGCTTGACAACCAATGCTGGTGTGTTTACATCCCCGTCAATTAGCAGTTCGGCAAGGGAGACCGATAGAATAAGTACTAGGCTTACAAAGAATAAGTCCTGAGGGTGATTTGCCCGACTAAAGGTGGTGCTCCAGCATGGCCACAGTCAAATGACTGAAACAAATAAGGAACTATGCAACCACTCTGGAGTGCGTGCAATGAGATAATGCATCCATTACATTCTGTGGAGTGGTTGGTGATAGGAAAGGCATCCAGCTGTAGAAACCAAAACAAATGCCATGTACAAGTATCAGTTAAGCCTGTGGGAGCTGTGGTTTGAAATAACTGTGATGACCCATCCAACCCATGTCAGCATGGGAAGCAGGCATGAAATAATATTGATGCTGTTGATGAAGATCATAATGATGATGACAACGTTGATGATAACGGTTGTGGTGGGGGAGATCAGTGGTGGGATTGGTGGTGGTAGCAGTTATGATGACGACGACGATGACGATGATGATGATGATGATGATGGTGGTGATGGTGACAACGATGATGATGATGATGATGATGATAATGATGATGGTGATGGTGGTGATGATGATGATGATGGTGGTGATGGTGACAACGATGATGATGATGATGATGATGATGATGGTGGTGGTGGTGATGATGATGATGATGATGGTGGTGATGGTGATGATGATGATGATTATGGCAATGCTGATGATAACAGTGAGGACATCAGTGGTGGTGTTGGTGGTGGTAGCAGTTATGATGATGGTGGTGGTGGTAACAGCAGCGACGGTGGTGGTGGTGGTGGTGGTGGTGGTGGTGGTGGTGGTGGTGGTGTGTAGGTTTCAACATTAGATTTATGACAAAAGAACCATGTTCTCGTTTCATATGTAATAACAGCCTACTAATTGAATCTGGATTCAGTTCTGTTTTTGCGAATCAAGACAAAATCTAGAAATCACATGAAGCCATAGGTAGACCTGCTGATTACAGTCAGCTAGAAAGTTCTACACTTTTGCCAAAACTATGCATGAGAAGCAGCCACAAAGAAATCAGTGAATTTTCGGTCCCCCATTTGTGATTGAGTTAATTCAGTTCACATATGCATCTGATGCATTGAGTTGAAAGCTAATTTTATTTTTAGTTCAGTTTATTCTTCCAGAATGCTACAAATGAATCATTTTTTTAAAAAAAGAACAGTAATTAACTCTTAAAAAATTAAAAAGATTTCATTTTTGTATTTGATTTGCAAGATTCTTGATGTCAACTTGTGTGTTGAGACAGATTTTGTTGTATCTTGGTAGGATCGTTGTTGTTGTTGGCACTCCGTCGCTTACGATGACGTCGAGGGTTCCAGTTGAGCCGATCAACGGAACAGCCTGCTCGTGAAATTAACGTGCAAGTGGCTGAGCACTCCACAGACACTTGTACCCTTAACGTAGTTCTTGGGGATATTCAGCGTGACACAGTGTGACAAGGCTGACCCTTTGAATTACAGGCACAACAGAAACAGGAAGTAAGAGTGAGAGAAAGTTGTGGTGAAAGAGTACAGCAGGGCTCACCACCATCCCCTGCCGGAGCCACGTGGAGCTTTAGGTGTTTTCGCTCAATAAACACTCACAACGCCCGGTCTAGGAATTGAAACCGCGATCCTATGACTGCGAGTCCGCTGCCCTAACCATTATTCCAATAATAACACATGCACTGATTCTGTTCCACTTCCTTTATTATTATTATTATTATTCTG